>NC_073693.1:249680335-249753627 GCF_029784155.1 Uranotaenia lowii
TACTCCGACCTTATGATCGTTAACTGATTCGACAAATACTCCAATCCTGGACCTCGAATTCAGGTGCTTGGTGTTTTTCAAGCAAATACTTAGCATACGTCAAAATAGTTGCTTGCCCTCACTGTTGCTCAGTGACAAATATGCAAGTATGGTATCTTTTTCCAGTCTACGTAGATTGGGTAGAACTAACTTACATTTTAGCTCTGATTGATTTCTTTATCAATTGAGGTTTGTTTGTTAGAATAAATGTACATTTTAAAAATAACTGTAATCATGCAATTTTAATATTTTTCTAGTAATTTTGTTCAATGCTGCGCGTATGAGGATAACTGTTGTTTTGATTGACTGAGACTGTTATTTTTAGATGGCTGACTGTTTATGCGTGAGGCGTAAGGTTAATCGTTTGGACTTAGCGAGTTGTTTGAGTGTGATTGATATGTGCTTTGGCTTACTATTGATGAAAGATGATTTTTTGGAGTTTTCGAAAACGAGGAAGGCCTCCTGATAAGCCTTAATAATGGTGATATTGGATGTTGCTGTTCTCAACGATGGACGAGGTTTCGGTGATAGGTTTTGGTCCTCAAGTCGAATCGGAATACATTTTTTGTGTGCTTGAAAGCTGTGGTTGACAGTTGGCTGCGTACATAGCTGAATAAGTATTAATCAGATTTGATGTCCTTTGCGTGATACGTTCCTGTTTTCGATGTTTTGATGTCTTCTAATATGTAATTATTACAGCCTTGCCGTTCTCGAACAATGCTGAGGATAAACTTTGGGCCGAGCTTTTTGGTACGGTGATCTGCTGCCGATGATAGCTCGAACGACCGTCTCCATACTATGTCTCCTACCGCGAACTCCCTACTTCGAGCACGCAAGTTGTAGTGTTGCTTACTGGCTTCATGTGCCTTGCTTATGCGCTTCAAGACAAAGTCTTGGATGTTTTTTATGACCTGTAGCCGAGATTCTTGGTTTTTAGCAGTATCTTCAGTTACGTTGAGGTTTGCCAAGGGATACGTTTCCGTGAATAGGATGTGTTCTCTCCCGAAGTTACAAAAATATGGGCTGCATCCTAGCGTGTCATGCTTCGTAGTATTTATAGCACAGACTACTTGTTGGATGTGCGCATCCCACTCTCGCTGGTCCGAGTCGAGAAGTGACCTGATGCAGGTGATGAGTGTTCTATTTGTCCTCTCTGCCGCGTTGCACATTGGAGTGTAGAAAGCTGTCCGCATGTGGATGATCTTGTATCGTTTCAACAGAGCTTGGAAAACCTGGGATAAAAATTGCGATCCAGAATCAGAAACAATTATTCTGGGTGTAGAGAATCGAAGGAAGACGTACTCCTCCAGAAAAGCCACCATTTTCTGGGCGTTAGCTGTGCGAAAAGGTTCGACGATTACAAACTTAGTGATCCAATCTATTATCACGAAGAGGACTGTGAATCCTTTTTTCGACCTCGTCATTGGACCAACCCAGTCGACTGATATTAGTTCCCACGGTAATTTCGCTGGTTTCGGATTGCCAAGTGTAGGAGTTAAAGTGCTGTTGGGTGCTTTACAAGCCTTGCATACTTGGCATGCTCGGACAAACTTTTTGATGTCGATGGCCATGTTCGGCCAGTAAAACTCTCGCTGGATACGTTGATGAGTCCGTTCGAATCCCAAATGGGCTGCTGTGGGGATATCGTGGAACCTGCGAATCAAATCCGTTCGTGCTGACCCAGGAATTACTTGTTTCCATCGATGAGATCTTCCGCCTGTTTCTTCGACGACTGCGCAGTTTTTGTAAAGAACTTCCCCGATGATTCTAAAATCTGGGAAACTATCTGCATCCGCTTTAACCTTTTCTAACAACTCGTTATACCATTGGTCTGAATTGCAAAGTGTGACCTTAGACACAGTGTTCTCCAACTCGATCCTGCTGAGGCAGTCTGGAACAACGTTTGACGTCCCTTTCCGGTACTTGATGTCAAAAGAATATGCGTTTAGTCTTAGAATCCATCTTGCTAGTAACGGTGTTGGATTTTTCATGGTTTTCAAGTACGACAAGCTCGAGTGGTCGCAATAAACGGTAAAGTGACTCCCTTCCAAGTATCCGCGGAACTTCTCTATCGATCGGATGACCGCGAGACATTCTCGTTGGGTTACAGAGTATTTTCGTTCTGAAGGTGTCAGTTTTTGTGAAAAATAGCAGATCACCTTTTCCCCGTTTTCCGCTTCCTGAGTCAGTGTTGCACCTATTGCAACGTCGCTTGCGTCACATGCTACTGCAAAAGGTTTAGAATAGTTTGGAGTAGTTAAAACTGGTGCTGAAATCAACTGATTTTTTAATGTTTGGAACGCTTTCTCGCAGTCTTCAGACCACTTGAATTTCATCTTTGCTCTGGTCAATTCCGTCAATGGAGTAGCGGTTTTCGAGAAGTCACGTATGAAGCGCCTGTACCAGCCGCACATGCCGATGAATCTTTGCACCTCCTTCTTAGATGACGGGGTTGGAAACTTGCTAATTGCCTCAACCTTGGAGTCATCTACGTGCCACCCACTTTCGTCTAACACGTAACCCAAATAATTTAGGCTTTTCCTGCAGAATACAGATTTTTCTGAGTTGATAGTGAGTCCCGCTTTATGTAGTCTTCTCGAAATCTCATTGAGAAGTTCGAGGTGTTTTTCAAAGGTTTCTGTTGCTATTATTAGATCATCAAGGTATACGAATACTCGAGGTTCCAGGTCAATGAAAATGTAGGCCATGACTCTAGAGAGTGCTTGACTAGCCGTTGAAAGGCCAAACGGGACCACTTTAAACTGGAAATGTCCTCTTTGAGGAATTGTGAACGCTGTCTTAGGTTTCGATTCTAATTCCAGCGGAATTTGCCAGAAGGCCGATTCGAGGTCGATAGACGACAGGAATTTTGAACCACTCAAATTGTTCATGATCGATGCAATGTGAGGAATAGGATACGCTTCTTGAATTATGACCGAGTTCAGTTTTCTGGCATCCAGACAAAGTCGCATGGAACCATCCTTTTTCTTAACTGCAACCGTGGCATTATTCCAAGGACAACACATGGCTTCTTCTATCACATCCAATTTTAACATTCGATCGACCTCTTTGTTGAGGTCATCTAAGACGAATTTTGCCATCGGGTAATACTTCTGTTTGAAAGGTTGAGCGTTTCCAGTTTCAATTCTGTGATGATACAGATGGGTTCGTCCTAGTTTTCCTTTATTGGCCGTTGTGGGAAACTGAGTGATTGTCTGATTCAAATCTTGCTTTTGCCTTTCAGTAAGTGAACTGATAATTTCTTGACTGACTTTGGAAGAAATCGATAAACCGCAAACCGTGGCTCTAACTAAAAATGCTTCCCAGAAATCCATCCCGAGAATTAATGATTTCGGCATCGATTCTACGAATAACACTGGGAGGGTATGCGTTTGATTGTTGTAGGCTATGGGTAAGTGAGTAAAATAAGAAACCTGGTGGGGTGAGTTATCTACCGTTCTTATTTCTCCTTTTACAGGATACTTTCTCAAACCAAGTTCGTCTGCGATTTTAGTCAACTCTCCCCCAATCAATGTACATGTCGCACCGCTATCGAGTAACCCTTTAAGTGTGACACTGAGAACTTTAATTTCGGCATATGGACGATTATCTTTATCAACGGGATCGATGATGAGCGATGCTACTTTTTGGAAATATGGAAGATTGTGTATGCTGGGGATAAAGAATGAGTCGGAAGAACTCCCCCCCTTCTCTAAGAGATCTCCCTTTTTTCGTTTCCCGGATGAAATTGCTGATTTCTTGGTGTCAATTGTTTCCATCGGGCTTGGCAGCTTTGGCAACTTCTGGTGGTACATCCCTTTTTGCCGCATGTAAAACAGAATAGATAAGTTTTTGGATTAGGGCACATCAGATAAGTGTGGCCTGCTCCTTCACACTGCCAACAGCTGATCGGTGTGCTATAGTTTTGGGTACTATGACCACTGTTATTCGTCGAATCTTGTGCGGTTCTAGGAATTCTGTTCGGTTGTCCTGACTGCATGTGCAAGGCATTGATGTCTTCTACGACCGTGGCTACATCCTCTGCCGTGTTCATGACCGATTCGAATTGTGCTAGCTCCCTTTCTTGATACTCTTCAGCTGTCATCTCTGGTAGAAGTTCCGGAAAGTTGCTTTCAACCATGTTGACTTGTTGACGTATCATGTTGTTTCGATATAACGGCTGTTGATGTTGTGGGTTGAATCCAGAAGGTCGGCAGTTTGCAGGATGAAAAGGCTTGTTCCAGGATGTACGTGGCACGTTGTTCGTTGGACGATTTTTCAAAGCGTACGACCGTGAAACCTCGAAGTCCTTACACACTTTGACTAGTTGTTGTACTGTTGTTGCTTGGGAAGCGGCTGCAATCGGAACGAACTCCGTGTTGAGGTGAGATTTCAGGATAAAGAGTTTCTCAGATTCAGGCATCGGAGGTTCGATTATATCGAAAATGGCTATTAAATCCCGGTAGAAGGAAGTAAATGACTCATTTGTACCTTGGAAGCGTAGGTAGAGGTCTTGTTTGAAGATTTCCGAGTAATGCGACGGCAGGAACTCGTTTTTGATTCCGGTCTTGAAGGCCTCCCACGTTGCCAAGCTTCTGTAAGATCTTATGTACCACTCAAACGCACGCCCTTTAAGCAGCTGTTTAACCACACGTAGTAGAGTCAAGTCGTCCATTCCTTCCGTTGTTGCGTACATTTTTACTTGGTTTAAAAACTCACCTAACTTTCGTATGTCACTTTCTCCGCCGTATTCCTCAATCTTCCAACGATGTAATGGCTGCGAAAATCTGTACGAGTTGTTATTCTCTTCCCCTCTATTCTGCTGTGATCCGGCATTCCATGATGGCCAAGTTGGTCCATTTCTTTGCGGTTCAAGATCTGGTATCCTAGGAGCCCTGTGTAGTTGATCATGAGGATAAATTTGTTGATGGTGTGGTTGTTGAGACGTCTGTTGTTCCAGTTGATGCCGTTTTGCTCTCTCCTCGTCCAAGCTCCTTTGCAACTGCTCACACTGTTCTTGTAATTGTGAAAATTGCTGAAACTGTAACTGCTGTTGTCTGACGAGATCCTGGTACTGGCTGTGCCTCGGGTAATCCTGTGGAGCTACCATTGGTTGCTGGTGTAATGGGTTTCTGTGTTGTGGTTCAAACTGTTGCTGGTTCCATTTTTGATGTTCTTGGTACCGTTTTCCATAACTCTGCTGCTGCTCTAGTTTCCGTTGTTCAAATTGTTGTTGTTCCCATTGGAGTTGTTCTCGCTGCTGCTGAAGCTGATGCTGTTGGTCGTTGAGATCCTGTTCTTTTCGTAACTGCTCTTCTTGTTGAATTTTCTGAAGCTGTTGCTGCTCCTGTCGTTGCTGCTGCCCTCTTTCATCGTTGTGTTGCTGACCTATGAGAACGTGTTGCTGAAGGACTTCTTTTATGCTAGACTGCAAATTAGAGTTTTTCAATCTATCCAGAGTCTCTTTTTCCGTTGGTAAAATATCCTGATCGCCCGTGGTTCCTTCTGCTGCCGTTGCTGATTGTTCCAGGCACTCTTCGATCTTGGTTAAAGCTGATTCCAATTTGGAGATGGTTTTGTTGGCGTTGGCTGTGATTAGACTGTCTTGAATCAACGATAAGCGAAAACGGTAATGCAGCAATCTGGATTGATATCGCTTTAATACTGGAATTGATTTCTGTCGAATTGCAGCTTCAACAAGATGTATGATAGGGGAAATTCTTGCTTGACACTGGTAGATATTGTCGACGTCTGTTGCAACATGCGTTGACGAAGTGGGAATATTTTTCTCCTTTGCTTCTTTATCCAAAATATCTTTTAATGTTTTAAGTTTCGATTTGCGATCCAAACTTAACGATTGTTTAACACCACGTAAATTTAATTCGAAAATAAGCTCCTCGTCTTCCAAATGGTTAATGTCCATTTCGAAGAATCTCAGAACATCAGACACTCAATATGAATCACTCACTTTGACAAATAATTAGTACAAGATGTCCCGGCGAATTGACAATCGCGGATTATTTAGTTGGGCGCCAATGTTGCCTTGCTTCTATTCGAAGAGGGCGTGAATGAATAAGTAAACTCAATTCAGCCTTGATGCCTTTCACGGTGAACTTCAAGTGAAATTGCCATAACGATTACGTAAAATCATCAAAGAATTGTGTGCATAAATTCGCTTTCTAAATATCTCTAACAGTCAAAATTATTCATCAACATTAGTTCTTTAATCGTTCACGATAAAGGCTCAATAACAGTAAGATGATTCAAAAGAAAGACGCGACTAATTGCATTGCATTTTGATTTTGGATGCATGATCTTATATTACAGTTATTCTTAAATCTAGGTTGACTTACATTGTACATTCAGTTTCTCGTGCGTGTAGGAACATTCCGTGTTTGACATGCAGGTGAATCCTCATCGGGCCACGGATCAATATGGTTATTGGCTTTCTTCTCCCACGATAGCTTCAAGCCACACTAGTATGCTGTCAGTTGTCTGCAGCTCACGCATAATCAGAACCCGTTTGTAAACAAACCCGTCCTCCCATGCTCCGAACTCATGCACACTGCTTAGCACTCGGTGGGTGGGATTGTCGTGCATGCAATATCTCCTCGTTGTAGTGGTGACCACCAATCCGCTCTGCCCGCACACTCGTGTGGGAGCTGTAAACACACCAGACCTCCTACGGGCTGATGTCATGCACACATACGATATTTTCCTCTGTGGTGGTTACACTCCGAATCCGGGAAACTTTCTTCCCGAACAAACGCTTGGAAACAATTCTATGCTGGCGAACAGAATCGGCACCTTCCTGGATCGCGGACACATGAAGCGACCACAGAATTCTTTCACATTCACTTCAGTGGATTCATCCACACACAAGCACACACCTTCCGACGCTGATATCCCGTAACACTCGTTGTTCACACTCCTTGTGATTCGACCGACACTCGAACATCCGACGCATGCAAATCTCCGTCCGCGAACTGCTCGATTGTCGTCCGCTGTATTGGTTCTATGCCAAGTTGCAAAATCGATCCATCCGATGCGCATGTGTGATGTGACTCAGCATCTGTATTAAAGGCCCTGATGCACGAATGTTAGTTCAAGCTTTCTGAATGTCTGAGATTTCAAAATTACCTCTATTGAGAGCCTTTTTGGTTTATGCTTCAGATGCAAGTTAAGGCCGGTATGCAGCTTGGAATTGTTGTGGCCTTCTCGATGTGACATGCATAAAGTTGAGCGTTTACCGGAGACCAAAGCCTTCTGAATGAATATGAAACCTGACATTAGGTTCACACAAAGTTTGAAAAATTGAGGTTATACCTATGAGGTTTGTGGTTCCGTGACCGGATGTAAGATTTGTCGCAAGGAAGTCGTCCGTTTTCAGGATTCGTTACTGCGTTCCTGCATCCAAGTAAGACATCATTTAGGCGTGATAAATGCTTCGTTATGTTTCAAATTACCTGTAGCTAGAAACTTTTATTCGTAGCAGTAATGCAAAATACCCTCGTGGTGTCGATGTGGTGTTCTGTGAATTGTAGGTGGGAATTAACACCAGAATTTCAATATGCAGTTGGGTTTTACCTCTGGATTACATGCAGCATGCAGTTGGTCAAGCAAGGGCTTAATCCAGGTTTTTAGACACCTCTTATCTTCATCGATTTTAACACCACGGCACTTGTTTCTCTTGGACAATGCGACCTCTTGGCGACTACGAATGGGAATGAGCTTATGCGGAAATGACATGTGGCTTGTCTTTTGACATTGAGAGCGTCGATGGGTGCGGTAGATGGATTCTGATGTTCTGTGTGTGACTTGTGAGAAACAGTTCTAGCTTGCTGATTTGTATCTCACGATTAACTATTAATTCTTTTTATCTGATATTGACGTTGAAGTTTATTCCACTAAGTAAACCCAGTAACATAACCCAGCAGTGTTGGCAGTTTATTCTGAGAGGATATCTGAGAATAAAAACTGATTCTGAGTTTAGGAGTCAGATGATTTTAAGCGACAAGATTATAATCGCTTTAAAATTAAGTTATTGTATAAGGACTTGACGAAGAAAATAAATGAAGATTAACTTAATTCCAACACAAGCCTGCTTTGATTACTCAAACTTTCACGAAATTTAAAAGTAGACGGAACAAGTTCAATTAAATATAAAATACGTAAGAAGATAAAATGCAAGATAAGCAAGACTGGTCAAGGAAAAACGAAAATTTAATGACAGAAAAGGTAAGAAAAAATAAAACTGGATTGAAACTTATAAAAAAACAAGTTGAAAGTGGGTAAAAATGACAAAAAAAAATCAATTGAATACCAAATGAAGGCTTTCATTTACATCGAAATGCTAATATTTTCAATCAAATTTTCTATATGTTTAGGGGAGAATGAGGATACTTGATCCCTGAAGATACTTGATTCCTTAGCTATATCTCGTAACTGGAATGTCTAACAAAGATCAAATGTTCTAGAAAAATGTGCCAAAATGAGCAAAATAACAATGTTTGTAGTTTAAATTTTTTTAACAAAATAATTGTTTGAGTAAATGAACTTTGTTTGAAAAATTTCACAAAATTTAACTTGATGATCTTTTTTCATCACTTCAAAATGTTCCTTACATGGGAAAATTATAAAAAAAATATTTGTTCATATGTATCAATCGTTCGAGAGTAAAATGAACTTCATAATGCCATATTTTCAAAGCAATGAAAAACTCCCAACTTTTTTCAGAAAAAGTTTTCTAAAATGTTGATTATGGGTACAATTGATCCCCTAGAGTTGGGTACAATTGATCCCCCCTCCAAACGGCATATTCTTCTTCTGAAATGATCGTTATGATTGCTGATTACGAAATTACTAATATTTATCCAAAAACTAATATTTATCAAACAATTGTCTAAAGAAAAGAGCAAAAATAATTAATTTTCTCTTAATTGTAAAAAATAGCACCTTTAAGTATGCACAATCACTAGCGTTGAGACCAAGTTATAGAATTTTCTTCTTCTGACAGTTATAAATTGTGAAATGAGAACAAACATGACCAAAACAGTCAATTAACATTCTATCTTGGGGTTTTGTTTGATTTTTATACAAGGATTAGGGCTTCCTGAATATAAGATCAAGTCTCCTTCAACAGGGGATCAAGTCTCCCCTAACTTCAGAAAAATCGCAATTTTTTAACTCCCACGAAAATGCTTCTAGTTCATCAACGGGTTCAAGTATCGTTCTAATTTTTGGAGCATAGAAACTTGAAAATACAAGCTGTCAGAAAATGTCAAAGACGACGAGTTGCTAAATTTTTCCAAAAAGATACGGTGAAAATAAGAAAAGGGGATCAAGTATCCCCACTCTCCTATTTATATGTCTTTCAATCTTGTATTATATCTTTTTTAAACTTTTAAATTTTTCCAAGTTTCTATTATGAAATTTGGTTTCTTTTTAGTTATTTTATCTTGAGTTGTAGTGTCTTGTCTTGTTTTAGCATGACTCACCTAGCTCATCTTGTTTATTTTCCTATCATAATAAATTTTCCTTGATTTACCTTTTTATCTTGTTTTGGATTTTTTTTTGTTTAATCTTGTTCATTATTGGATGATGATTTTCGTCTAGTTTATCGTGTTTTTTCCTGTTTTAACCATGTCCCATGTTGCTATATATGGTTTTATATTATTATGTCTACACATTTTCACATTTCCTTATACTCTGTTAAGTTTTATTTTCAATCATCTAGTTTTGTCATGTTTTATCTTGTTTAAGTTTGCTTTATATTGAAGATGCTTCATCTTGATCTTCATCAGGTTTTATCTTGTTGTATCTGGTTTCAACTAATAATGTAAAGCTTAGTTTTTGTGTTAAACTTTTTATCTTGTTGTATTTAGTTTTATTCATTTTATCAATTTAGAGACGTTTGGCCCTTTCACCATGTATTGTGGATGTTCCATGCCTTTTTAGTGAATTATAATATTTTGAAGTTCAGGGGAAGCCGCCATCCTTAATTTAAATTTTATTGTTTAGCCCTTTCACCCAACACTCATATTTTGTTTTTTGAGATTTTCAGTAATATACAGCTCTGAAATGAAAAGCGAAAGTCGCCATCTTGGATTAATAATAGTGTCAAGCAACAAATTTCTGCAATGCATTTTCACAGGATAAACTTTCTAATAAAAATTCGTAACCGTAACCGTATAATCGCACAGCTAAGCTATTATTCGATTGAAATATTTCATATATTTTTGGTGTTCTCGAAATAGATGAAACCAGAAATAGATTCCGAAGAAAAACAGCACTTCCGGTTATTGTCCAAAACTGAGGATGATTGTATTTTTATACATCGACCAAAATCGACCACTCTCCCTCTCGATTGGTCGCTATGGGGGAGGGAAGTGATAAACTTTTTTGCCTACTCGTGTTTTGGATGTTCGGTTAATTTTCTGCCTCGTCATCGGCATGTAAAATGCTAATTCTTCTGCTCGGGAAAAAACAAAAACTCAAAAGCGTCCAACTTTTCCAGAAGCAAAGCGCTAGCTGACCAGACGAGCGGGAAAAAGTTCCGTCTCGGATGATGATGATGAAAATCGGAAGTGGGCTCCCCGGCAGATTGCCACCGAAAGCTGCCTGGAAGCTGCTGGTGCATCGGAATTCTCGGAACATTTTCCGGTTTTCCCCTTCAACATAACTAGCATCGACTGCTGATGGCAATATAAATTTGTAATTGGAGAACTTTGTCCAGGATTTTCGGAGGCACTGGAGAAACTGGAAAGTTTGCTTCCCGGTAGTGTTTTCGGGCCAAGCGGATAGCTCAAAGTGTTATTATTGCAACATTTGGAATTTATGATCACTTTTTTTTTCGAGCGTAAAATTGCTTTCATTCACTTGGTACAAGAAAAACAATCCAACGGGGTTATTGCAGTATCTTTTAATGTAATGATTTAATTTGTTTCCCATCTTTACAGCTTTGAACAATAAATGGTTTTGTGAACTTCATGCTTCAAGCTTTTAAAAACATGATTTTCATTTGATTGATCTACATAAATTCTTGTCTACAATATAAGTTATGTTTCCATTTTTCACAGATACTAAACATATGTAAAATAAGGTTTATAACATGGAATTTATAATTTCAAGCACCGAAAACCTTTTTTATTTAACAAAAGATCCAGGCTTTAGGAAAATCACTTTTACTTTATATGTATGCATTCGGTGCCACATTTTCCTTCTCAAGGCAGCCGTCGTCTTATCGGGAAAACAACTTTTACCCATTTGACATTTTGAATGCAGCCAAGCTTTCGGATGGAAAGTTTGTCTATGCTGTCGTTGCTGTCGTAATAAACCCACTCCTAAGGCTAAGATATTTGTTTTTGCTTTTCCCTCATTTTTTTCCAACTTCCTTGTGTTGTCACAAAATGCAGACGTTCAACTTTGATGTTTATTCCGCAAAAATACTCAAAAGTTACTTTTTTTTTAACTTTTTCTTAAATTCACGAAGGTACGTTTTTTTTTTTCATGAAAATTCATCGAATATATTTTATGGTTGTGATCGCCGTAAATTAATGTAAAAGCAAAGTTTGTACAAAAAGTGCACATTTTCTGATCCAAAACCAATGTGTAAATCAATTTTTTTAAGGAGCCAAGAAACGAATTTTATTAATTGCATATCAAGGTGGCGAGAAACCGCGTCTCCCAAGTGGGCTATTTGAGGTGTAAAGGGCTTAAATCATATTAAAATACTCACGCCTTGAATAGGCCTTGGAGTCGAAAAATTATTCTTTCTCTCCTTAAGAAAAACCCGTAAGATCTGTCAAAAGTTGGGTGAAATTTTAGCTGCATCCCACTTGCACTAGTGCAAAACCTTCACCAAAATTCGGCAGCGCTTCCATCGCCTAATTCAAGGGCTTTTTTCATCGATCCTACCCTAGGGGTGCTCCTTAAAATAACGTCGAATAGGAGGCCATAAGCGAGCAGATGCGATCATCATGATCAGATAGGTCCTGATTCACTGACCAAGGGTTTAAAAACGTGGTCCCTAGCAACCAAAAGTCACATATTTACTTAAATGAAGGCTTCGAATGTTATATATTGAAACACCTAGCCAGTTCCTTTGAGTGTATGTACTATATGTACTCATTAATGAACTTCAAAGTTGCAAAATTGATTTATATGTATTGTATAAGACTCATTTTGCCCAATTCCCATGAGTGAACTATATGTTTGTACTCATTGATGATATTGAAAGTGTATTTACTAAGTCACAAAAAGTGCATTGAGGTTGCAGTGCATTGACATCCAAATGAGGGTCCCGGTATATCTGTATAGGCTTTTGAAAAGTTATTTCCACAATCGCCAACTTCAGTAATGACCAAGAGGGCATACGGACATAAAAGGTCTCGGTGGGTGTGCCACATGGGTCAATACTTGGCCCAGTCCTTTTTTTAATTAGTTGATCACCCAGGTGGTAAATCCTATTTACGGATTGCATTCCAAGGCACGGCGAGGCACCGCGTTCCCTCAGTATGCTACTGGGTGCAATTGATCGACTCTAGGTACTATGTACCCCTAGGGCATAAAGTCCACCTGGGGCTTCTGGTCATAACTCCCATCCGGACCTGCATCGAAGACTGTAC
This sequence comes from Uranotaenia lowii, assembly GCF_029784155.1. Taxonomy (NCBI): domain Eukaryota; kingdom Metazoa; phylum Arthropoda; class Insecta; order Diptera; family Culicidae; genus Uranotaenia; species Uranotaenia lowii. The sequence goes on from NC_073693.1 coordinate 249,693,001, forward strand.
CCGAGATGGGAGACCAAGTTTGCGCTTAAGCGCTCATCGGCTTACAGTCAAAACTCCAGCATATATACCCTGCCTCTTGTTACGATTCAAAACCAAGTACCTCTCCTCTGATGACTTGAGGTCCGACCTTTACTCGTTACTCGAGGCTCGCTTGGTTTGCACGACTATCGTGCGCTCCGCCGCTGTTCGAGCCCCCTTCAAGAGACCAATGACCTCTCCTCTAGCAATTCGAGATCTTGGATCCTCCACTTGGTTTGGCTATAGACCCTCTTCTATTTGCCGTCCGTGTATCGAATGGGGAGCAGCTTATCCTAGACACGCGCCTGTCACAGCACACGTCCTCCTGCACCGATTCGAGTGACTCATCCGCCGACGACGTGGAGTCACTCTACCCGAGAGTATTGCGCGGCGTAAATACCCTTCCCCCTACGAGTTCGACTGCGAAGAAGGTCAAGTCTTATCCTCGCAGCTTCCCTCGTAGCGAGCGCGTTCTACTCAGATACACCGCCGGGTGGAGGTATGCTACACAATGTGTTGAAAGGATTATATATCAACGGTTGTATCCAGTCTTGGAAAATAAAATTTCATCGTGTCAACATGGATTTTTTAAGAGGAGATCAGTGGTAACAAACCTTTGCTAGTTCACTACTCGTGTACTGGATTGGATGGCGAAAGGATTTCAAGTGGACTGCGTTTATACGGACATGTCGAAAGCTTTTGATGTAGCAGGCATAAAGGAAATTCTGGAGGCATCATCGAATGTTGGTATAGGAGGAAATATCCTTCATTGGATAAAACCCTATTTAGAGGGTAGGCTTCAGTATGTTTCCGTAAATTCGGCTATATCTGCATCTTATAAAGCGTCCTCTGGAGTGCCTCAAGGTAGTCACTTGGGTCCACTTCTCTTTATTTTGCTAATGAATAGCTTACCTGACTTCCTGAATGATTCATTCGTTTTAATCTACGCCGATGACGTGAAATTATTTTTACCCGTAAAAAAGATGGAAGATTGTAAGAAACTTCAAAACGATTTGGACGCATTCTCTGCTTTTGTGAACGGATGCAAGCTAAAAGTGAATATCTCCAAATGCTCAACGATTTCGTTTACCAGATGCAATACTCCGATCCTGTTCAGGTACTCCCTCGGCGGTGATGACATTCAAAGAGTTTCCAGCGTATTGGACTTAGGCGTCACTTTGGATTCCGGATTAAGTTTCAGAGACCACATAAATAACTTGGTATCGGATGGACTTGCACTTTTCGGTGTAGTGCGGCGCTTTGCTGGGGAATTGGAAGATCCATACACCATCAAAAGCCTGTATGTCAGTTTGGTAAGATCTAGATTCGATTTCGCGAGTATAGTCTGGAGGCCAATGTACAATGTCCATATAAGCAGACTGGAAGGAGTACAGAAACGCTTTGCGAGATTCGCTGTCAGGAATCTAGGCTGGAGAGAAAATTTGCCAGATTACGAACACATCTGTTACCTTTTGGATTTGGATTTATTAGAGAACCGACATCGCATAAATGATCTGATGTTTTTTATGAAAATTGAACGCGGTTTGACTAACTCAACATTTCTACGCTCCCGATTGACAGCTAACACCAGCAATGTGGTCTTAAGAAGACGAAGACTTTACGCTCCTGAGAATCGCCGAACAAACTACAGTCGCAACGAGCCAGCCCTCAGGTTCATGAGGGAAATAAACAGTGTTAACAGTGTCATTGCTTTCAATTTAAGTTTATCTATAATCAAAAATCTTTACATTTTATTATTAAGAAGACAACTGTATGTAAGATAATTTTAAGATAGCCGGGATGACGGGCTCAGCCCATGTATCCGCCAATAAATAAATAAAATGTTCACGACGTACCTAACAGTTCGGCATACGCAGAAGGTAGAGTCTTATCTTTGTAAGCTTTACTGTACGGTCTTCCTCCTTCTTTTGGCATGCAAATTTGGGGCTGGCGAAAGCAGCTTATCCTAGACTCGTGCCTGTCACAGCACACTTACGGGTCTTTAAAGCTTGCGACTCAGATGAATCCCGACGGTGATGCCATCCTACCCGACTCGAGTGGCTTTACCCGAGAGTAAACCGCGACGTGAATACTCTTCCCTCAGCGAGTTTGACTGCGGAGAAGGTCTTGCCTTATCCCAACAGCCTCCGTCGCAAAGGGCGCGTTCGACTCGGATACTCCGCATCGGTAACGTTGGAGGTATCCTACACACAGATGCGCGACGTATCAGACAGCTCGACATACGCAGAACGTAGGTAACTTCTTTGCAGAGCAGTCATAATCCAAGTGAACCCATCGCCGAACACGCGCCAAGTATTGGCATCCTCACACAATCTCCGCACGATATTGTCGGCTGTCGTGTCTGGTCCGCAGGCGGCAAGCATGTTAGCGCGTACCCCTTCGAACCTCGGACAGTTGAACACGTGCTCTGGTGTCTCTACTGTGCACCAAAGGTTGGGCAGAATGGCGAGGCCACGTGTCCAAACCGATGGTGGTAATGCATGAAGCATCCGTGACCAGTCAAGAACCGTGTCATGCAGAAATCCACCTCTCCATGTCATCGATCCTTCCAGAAACCGACGTTAGGGATCAAGCGATGGGTCCACCGGCTAGTTCCGAGCTGTCCCACTGGTGCTGTCAGCTGGACATCAAGGCCTCTCTGGTATGTTTCCGCACATCAGGCATATGCCTGTGCTCGTAGCAGAAGATATCTTCCTCTAGCAAGACCGAGATGGGCATGACTCCCGCCACAACATCAGCTGCTACCAAGGGCACCGTTCGGTATGCGCTGATTACGCGCAGGTTCATCAGCCGTTGCACACTGCTGAGATTTTGCAACTTACACTGCCTGTTCAAGGATGCCTTCCAGGCTGCCGCTCCGTACCGCAAAATGGACGAGGTCACACTCGCCAGGACTCTGCTTATGCGGAAGTGGATCGCCGAGTTATTCGACATGGTCCAGCTTGGATTCGATAGCGCATGATCCATCTGCAGACGTCCCTGATTGTGCTGAAATCAGGCTGGTAATCAACACCATCTCGGTCTTGTGATGAGCCAGACGCAAGCACTTGGAGCGCATCCAACTTTCCACCTTCTCAATCGGTACTGTCGTTGGTCGTCGGGGAATCCCACAAGTCTCACTTACGTGGGGAGATGCAGTCTCAGCAGTTCGTTGTAGACAATGTTTCATAATACTGGGCCAAGTATTGATCCTTGTGGAACCCCTGCCGAGGCTCTCACTGTTTCTAGTCCTTCGCTGGTCATATACTGTAGTTGGTGGTCACGGAAGTAACACTCCACCATCCTACAGATATATGCCGGAATCCTTCTTTACGTTCTACGTTCTTTACGTCAAGAATGACCACTGTGCAAAACTGGTCTGCTCTCCTTTTCTTCATTCTGGCATCATCTGCCCTTTCGATGACCCGTCGAATGGCATCCATCGTACTGCGGCCTTTCCGAAAACCGAACTGTTTGTCGGATAGGCCGTTCGCACGTTCGGTGTAGAGCTGGATCCTGCTCTGCCCCACCTTCTCTAACACCTTCCCAGCAGTATTCAGGAGACATATCGGGTGATATGCTGATGGGCAGGAGCACCAATCGCTGCCGCTTCCACACGTCTGGAAAAAAACCATCATCCACGTACTGTTGCAGTGATGAACGGAACATTTCGGGATGTTCCATGAACGCGGCCTTCACTGCTACATTAGGGATGCCATCCGGACCCGGAGCTTTGTTCAACTGGAGGGACTTAGCGGTGTCGCGCAGTTCCTCCAGCGAAATCTGCTCCTCCTCACTCGTATCCCAGTCGTATGGGACCCTCGGCCATGTAACCTCCTCGTGCTCTGGGAACAGCTCGTTGACGATCTCACGCAGTTCATTCGGACACGATTTCTGTGGTGCACCTCCACTCCGCGTTTTGGCCATGCCAATCCTGTAAGCGTCGCCCCAGGGGTTGTCATTGGCGTCCTCGCAGAGTTGCCTGAATCGTGCCGTTTTGCTCGCCTTGATTGCCCTGCAGAGGGCAGACCTCGCAATTGCGTAGGGTACTCTTCGCTCCGCTCTCGCTGACGGGGACCTCGCTCTCTGCACATGTCGCCTAGCCCGTAGACAGTTAGTACGCAGGTCCGCGATTTCCGTCGTCCACCGGTAGATGGGTTGCCGAGTGTCCTTCCGCTTGGCCCTCCTTGCCATCGCAGCGTCGCATGCGCGTGCGAGTACCCTCGTCAGGTTTTCCGCAGACAGGTTTCCCAAGTTCCGCTCCCAATTTAACACTTCGACAAAGACGTGTCGATCAAATTGTGTTGTCTTTTAGAGGCGTGCTCCTGTTGTCGTACCTCTTCTACCTGCCCACATACTTGTGCTCACTTGATACCGGATCGCAAAGTGATCGATATCGGTGAACACGTCGCTTACCCTCCAGTCGCTCGTCCAGCTCGGACTGCTGAAGGTGACGTCGATGATGAACTCATTCCCATTCTTGTGGTAGGTCCTTGGTTCGCCTACATTCCCCAGGTCTGCATTCAGCCTTGCTACTTGACAGGCGCGAGTCTTGGATATGCTGATCTCGATCGGCTTACGACGGACATGAGGCTTCAATTCGTTAGTGGAGAGGTTACACCTCGAGTCCTCAAGAGGAGAGGTGTGTGTGGTCAATCCCAAGTCTTTACGAGAAGAGGTCGGGTCTTAAGTCGCAAGAGGAGAGATCAGGCTTTTAATCAACAAGAGTACCCCTTCCCTGGTCACCGCGAGTCATCACGAGGAGAGGTCAGACTCGAGTCGCTAGAGGAGAGATCAGGCTCCGAGTCGCGAAGAGGAGAAGTTTATGTGAGAATCTCGTGTCATTGCGAGGAAAGGTCGGTTCTAAAGTTGAAACCGAATGTGCGGATTAAGCCAAAAAAGTATTTTCAAAACTAAGAAATTCCTTGAACATCATGGTCTACTCTCTATGCCACTACATTTGTCAAAGGCTTTGCATCGTACGAAGCCCTCTGTAGTTCCCTGGATGGCGGCGCAGCAAAAGTTTATTTTTTATGCATTTTGCGATCATGGAAGAAAAAGTCGAATATCCTAACAGCGATTCATTTTTCAACCGGTTTCGACACTATTGTCTTTCGGCAAATTTATGGTTCAGCAAAATTAAGTTTTCGGGCTTGTTCTTCTTGCATCATCCCGAAGACGCACACAAACACAATTGCACCTCCTCATTCTTCATTCGTTTTCTTCCACCCGCTCTCAAAATCTTTCCCCATCCAGAATTAACGGCAGCTGATGCCACCAACATGAATGGCTTCGAAAGAATTATTATTATTCGTTGTTCATCATCTGATGAACAGGAAAGTTGAATTGTAAAGAAAATGTGCCGGCTGCTGGCCTGGTTGGTTGGCTTTTCTTTCGGATCTGATACGAGGAACTATGTACACTGCAAAGGAAAAACTTTTCATCTGTCAATAACGTGTACCACTCCACAATTGTGAGAAAGCTCGAGAAGACAGGAAAGTTGGTCGTGTTTTTATTGAACACAGAAGAAAGAAAAACCTCGAACCGAGCTATTTGAATTGATAAATCTCGAACATGTTTCTGGGCCCCAGGAAGTTGTAGGAAGAGTTTGCAGAAGTTGTTCATCACCGATGATGATCAAAAGCGTACCTAAAGATGATTTTGTTATTTGTTCAGCTGAAGAGTTGATGGAATTTTGTACAAAATGGCAGATGATCAGATGATAAGGTTTCTCTGAGGAATACGATTACCAAATTGACAAAATTGACAAAACTTAAAAAATTGACAAAATTGGTAAAATTGACAAAATTGACAAAATTGACAAAATTGATAAAATTGACAAAATTGACAAAATTGACAAAATTGACAAAATTGACAAAATTGACAAAATTGACAAAATTGACAAAATTGACAAAATTGACAAAATTTACAAAATTGACAAAATTGACAAAATTGACAAAATTGACAAAATTGACAAAATTGACAAATTGACTAATTGACAAAATTTACAAGATTTAAGAAATTGACAAAATTGACAAAATTTAAGAAATTGACAAAATTGACAAAAATGACAAAATTAACAAAATTGACAAAATTGACAAAATTAACAAAATTGACAAAATTGACAAAATTGACAAAATTGACAAAATTGACAAAATTGACAAAATTGACAAAATTGACAAAATTGACAAAATTGACAAAATTGACAAAATTGACAAAATTGACAAAATTGACAAAATTGACAAAATTGACAAAATTGACAAAATTGACAAAATTGACAAAATTGATAAAATTGACAAAATTGACAAAATTGACAAATTGACTAATTGACAAAATTTACAAAATTTAAGAAATTGACAAAATTGACAAAATTGAAAAAATTGACAAAATTGACAAAATTGACAAAATTGACAAAATTGACAAAATTGACAAAATTTACAAAATTGACAAAATTGACAAAATTGACAAAATTGACAAAATGGACAAAATTGACAAAATTCGACTAATAATTTATTTTAAAAAAATTTGATAAAAATTTTAAAATCGATAAAAATATGAGAGTGAATAACTTTTCTGTCAAAACCAAAGAAGTTCAGCTTTTTTTTATTCCGTCGAAGTCGAATGAAATTTTTAAAATTGTGTGTCAAATTGTTCCGAAATTTTTTATTCATAACGAGGTAAAAAAAATTAGGAAATCGCAATTCCATAAATCATTTCGAGCTGAATTAAAGTTTCCAAGGAAATTCGCAGGAACAAAGTTGTTTTGATTAAATTTCATGGCTTGACTAGCAATCAAAACTGATGTTCATGCATATTGAAACTAGTTTGTTTTCTCAAACAGTTCCCAAAAGAGCACTGTACACACTGCAAGGTTGTTTTTGATTAAGCAAACTTGTCGGATTAGAGTGACCCTTTAATCAGTGCTTCGGCAAATAGGTCACCAAATGTGTTTGTGTTACACTAATATTGGGTGATCACCTTTGATATGTTCAAGTGCCGCTTCCGTGAACTCGCAGAATCGATGTGGCACAAGTTGGAAGAGGATGTTCGCAATTTGTGCCGGGGAAAAACTTTCAAGTGTGGCGGAAGATTCATGGAAGGGCGCACTAGTCGGGCAAGTAGAACATATTAATTGACAGTCGGGATCATGTAATTTACATAATTAGAATTCCCTCCGGAGTGCTGCAGCAACTCAGGTCAGGAAATGTCACCGTCCATTTTCTGGGCCAGGGCGCGCGTAAATTGCTGTTTCCGAGAGCTTCCGCGATGGACGACAGCAATTTCGATAGACCGTTCATCAAAATAAACATGTGCTCGATAGGGTGATCAGAATTTCTCAACATAATATTGATGAAAAAAAATCATTAAAATATCCAATGTGTTATTCCTGTTGTTACATAAACCTAAAAACTTCTTCAAAATTATACTCAACTCCAAATGAAAACTTTTTCCAGTAGCTCTCATAAAAATTCTGAGACTAAAATTACCCTCCCTATTTTTCGCGGAGTGCCCTCGCATAAAGCTCGTTGTACCAGAACAAGTAGTGTTTCAATTGACTGGGGAATACATTGATAGCAAAATGCGAAATGTGAGCCAGATGAAATTACATATGAGTAGCAATACGGATCCTGTCGAGCATGTTCGCCATCATAATACTCATCGGACTGCAGCAGGACTTCTCGAGATAAGTTTTCTAAATTGGTAGCTAGAAAGCTAGCGAGCGATGCAAGAAGCAGGAATGCTGATGTTTACATCCGGAATAATTAATCAACCCCAATCGCGCTCGCTGATGGTTCAACGGAAAATTAGTATCGATTGAATATCAAAAGGGTTATTTCGGTTCGCCGGAGAGACAAAATTAGAAGCAATACTTGAAATCGAAGCTCTTGGTATTATTTTTGGGTTCAATGAAAATAAACTTCAACTCAGTCTCCTGTCAGAGTTGAACTTTATTTTCGAAATTTCGAGTATCTGTACCTTGACGTCGAATTACAGATTCGGAACAAGTTGATTCAGTTTGTTTTTAGCTTTATATGAAAGGTTTTTTTTTTTTTTTTTTTTTTTTTTTTAATTTGTGAGCAGGGAAAAGCCCGCGGGAGTGGAACTTTTTCAGTGCTCCTTCTCCAGTGGGCGCAAAACCTCCTCATCACTATTTATTTTTTTTAAATTTTTTCAACTTGTTTACAATAAGGTTTGTTCATTCTTTTCATTTTTTAGCACTTAATTTTTTGTATCACTTGTGTTCGGTAAATGACATGGTAAACATTCAATATTTGGCGCTGGTTGCGGAGGCGGTGCTTGATGGCGGTGGTTGATGGCGGTGGTTGGAGGCGGTGGTTGGAGGCGGTGGTTGGTGGCGATGGTTGGAGGCGGTGGTGGCGGAAATGAGATAAGCAAAATAAAATGTTGTGGTTAAACGGATGTGGTGAAATGGTAGCGGTCATTTTTTTCGCGCTCGAATGATGGGAGGTAGAAGTTGACTGTGCTTCCAGCGAGATAAATCTCTGTTAAGGAAGCTCTTATCAACTATGGTTCACGGTTGATAACCATCGGGTGTTCCAATGTCAGATTTTAAATAAAATAAGATTCTATTTTATTTCTGATGTGACGTTTAAGCATCGTTTTGAATTTTTGAGGATTTTGTTCATCTCTGAGTGTTCTGGGGACTGCGTTATAAAGATGTTTGCTGTAGTAAGGAAATGCTTTCCGTGACATTTCACTGTTTGGTCTGCTCATTACTAGAGCTGCCGAATTTCGAAGCTCGTACGCGTGGCTGGTTTGCTCATATACTATGTTATGATGTACACGTTGGTCTTGTAGGTGTGAGTGGACTATTGATATGGCTTGAAGCTCTCTAAGCGCCTGGATCGGAAAAGTAGAGTTATCAGCTTCAGTGTATAAGTTTTTCGTTGGGTACATTCTATGACGGTTGTAGATGGCTTTTAGACAGCGATTTTGAGCTGCTTGCAGTTTCTTCAGGAGAGTATTTGCTGCTGCACCCCACATAAAAACTTGGTATTGTAGTTTCGATTGAACGAAAGCCTGGTACATTAATTTCATTTGTTTCCTGGGCACAATTCTTTTTATTCTCCACAATAGTCCGCACGTTGCGCCGATCTGTTTTTGGAGTTTCTGTATGTGGTAGTTCCATTTCAACTTATAATCAATGTCTAGGCCAAGATATGTGAAGTGATCAACTTTTTCGATCAATGTTGAGTTGATTATTAGGTCTTCATGCACTTCTACTGGTCTCCTGGGTGTTGACAAAATCATGTACTTCGTTTTCGTCAAATTTAAGGACAACAGGTTTTCATCGAAATAACCTTTTAAGACTTCCATATCAGCACGCATGTTGTTAATTATTATGGAGGGATCATTACCAGTGTAGAACAACGAAGTGTCATCGGCAAATAAACGTGGCTTTCCTATTAAATTTAGTTTAGGCAGATCGTTCACATACGCAAGAAAGAGAAGCGGTCCGAGATTACTTCCCTGTGGTACGCCAACTTTCAAAGATTGGATACTGCTTCTTACTCCGTTGACGGATACAAATTGACTTCGACCAGTAAGAAAGCTCCTCATTAGCTCAAGCGGTTTTCCACGTATACCATAAAAAGCCAGTTTTTCAAGCAAGATCTCGTGATCCATGGTATCGAAGGCTTTTTTTAAGTCGATGAAAAGAAGTCCAACGAGTTTTTTCTGATCCATAGCTTGGTAAACATCAGTGAAAAGCTCATAAGTAGCTGTCGTTGTACTGGAACCTGCTCGGAATCCATATTGGCAGCTGTACAAGATGTTTTGCCTTTGGAAAAAATTGATGATTCTAGTAGCTAACATTTGTTCCAGAATTTTACTCAGGCAAGGTAAAACTGAGATAGGTCGATAATTGTTGACATCAAATTTGGATCCTGATTTGTGAATCGGCACAACTTTAGCTATTTTTAAACAATCAGGAAATTTACCAGTATCGAGACTTTCGTTGAATACATCTCGAATCAATTTTGAGAAAAATTGATAATGGTTTTTTATAAAGTACGCCGGTATTCCATCGGGTCCTACGCTTTTGTTAGCATCAAGATCTTTAATTTTCAAGATCACTTCTTGCTCGGTTGCCGGTTCTAAAAATATTGAACTGCGTAGTTGGGCTAAGGTGCCGAATCGATTCGTATTTCTCTGGCTACTGATACTAGAAGCGAGCTGGGGCCCTATGTTGCTGAAGAAACAGTTGAAGGTGTCAGCAACAGTCCTTTCGTGACTTGTGAGATTTCCGTTTACTAATAATTTCAGAGCATCATGCTCTTCAACCTGATTACCAGATATGGAGTTTAAATATTTCCACGTATTTTTACTATTAGCGTCCTTGAACAAGTTGCTGTAATAGGATTGTTTTGCACTTTGTTTGCACTGGTTGAGTTTTCTAGACGTGTGTTGTAACAAATCTCGAGCGTCTAGATCAAATGGATTTCTTTTACATTTTGCTAGAAGGGAATCTTTGATTTTTATCCACTTCCAAACGTCTACATTCATCCACGGGCATAAGCCTTTAACTCTGGCTCGTACTTCAACGGTCTTGGAATATTTGATCTTTAGTTCCTGATACAACGAAAGTATTTGTATAAGAAGCTCTTCGGCAGAGTTGGCTCGGAGGTTACAAGCTTTTTCGCTGAACTGTTCGTTAAGCATTCTATTATTAACAACAACTTTTTGTAGTTTGCGTGTAAACACATTTTTACGAATTCCAACCGTAGAAATAATAATGCAGTGGTCGCTTATATCCGAGTACACCGTATCGTTCTTGATATTGGATTGGATCTTTTCAGAGCAGATAACATGATCTAAAATATTATTGCTGACAGGTCTTGTAACATGAGTATTGGTTACTTGAAAATTATAGCAGTTTAGGAGTTCCAAATACTCGATTGTATCGGAATTTGAGGTCTGATTTGTTGGAATATTCATATCTCCTACAATGAGACATGAAGCATTTGAACTGGAAGCGGATATTGTTGTTTCCAAATCAACGAAAAAGTTAGCTAAATTGGATGATGGGGGTCTATAAATACCGTGAATGTTTATTTCATCGCCCTTAGGTTTTAGACGTACGTGAACATGATGAAATCCACCAGAGTTGTGGTTCTTTATTTCATCGCAATCTATTCCGTTTTTTACATAGATGGCTCATGGTTCATGGCTAATATCCTTTTGAGAAATACACTTTCGACTACACGTCTTATAAACAACTTCAATTAAATCATCCTTCAACGCTAAGATGTTTCAAGTTTTCAGCACTTTGGTAATCGGGACAGTAATCCAAAGCCGGAGCCTGGCATTCTAATTAATCCACGCAACATCAAGTCCAAACTCACTTTACCTGCGTGTGATGATAGTTTATCGGTTAAGAAGACAATCAAAGCTAATAGATCTATGTTCGGGAAATAACATCTACGTATCATCACTTTTGTTAAGTCCGCAAGAATCAATCCAGCACTTCCAGTTTTCAAAATTTGTCATCCAGATGGTGAAGACTGTCACTATTCTTAGGGGTCGAATAGGCTCATCACCACCTGAAGAACTTGACGCTCAGTGGGAATTATGTGCCTGATAAGCAGCGTCTGAAAATCATCACGAAATGCATTTTTGAGCACGAAAACGTCTACGTTTTGCCGCAGAATAATCCCAATAACTCTGTTCATAGCTGTGATTCTTTCCACAGAAATACGTTTTGTGGAGGTTTCGTCACGTTCACTCATTTCCCGTAGAACTCAACAGAATTCGTTCTAGAAGCAAGCTGCACCATCCACTGTGCTCACACCTTGCGGAATCCGTTCGATCCTGATCCTGATTCAGATCCTGACGTTTTCCTTCAATTTCGGATCTGATAAAAGCAGTCTCTCCAGGCATTGCAAGCGATGTTCGGCCTTTAACACGTTCGTCACCATGGGACCCATATTTGGATGTCGGGTTATTTCCTGGGAGGCCTCGTCACTTAAAAAATGTGTGACGCTCTCTTACTCAAGTTAAGCTACACGTTGCAAAGCTTGAAGTTCTCCTTCTTTACTTTCTTGCTCCGAAAATTTCTTTGGACCCGGCTTGTAAAACAGCGATGAGCGTGGTAGTTTCCCAGCCGGGCCCAAGGAAATTCTCGGAGCGAGAAAGAAAAGAGAGAGAACTCCAAGTTTTAAAACGTGTGGCTTAACTGAGCGGCTAACATGAGTAAGTGAGCGTCACACGCTTTTTATGTGACGGGGCCTCCCAGGCAATACACCCGTCACCCAAATATGGGTCCCATGGCCTTACTGATATGCCTAGCCTTACTCAAAAAGCGTCGCGTCAAACTGCACCAAGGTTTTGCATTTGACACATTGACCAACCGTTTTATATATATTCTACAACGTGTTAACATTTATGTACCAACAAGAACACCTCAACAACGTTAGTTTCTTTCAATACTGCTTATGGCCAAAACAATTATTTTTTTATTCACATAGTATTCCGTCTCACGACATAACTTGACGAACATAATTCCTAGAATTCACTCGGTCCATGGCAACCATTCTTCAATTTCTCGGGCACCCCACGTTCGCCAGATCACGCTCCACTTGGTCTAACCACCTTGCTCGTTGCGCCCCCGCTCGTCTTGTTCCTACCGGATTCGTAGCGAACACCTGTTTTGCAGGACAGTCGTCCGGTATTCTCGCAACATGTCCCGCCCAGCGTATCCAGCCAGCCTTCACCACCTTCTGGATACTGGGTTCGCCGCAGAGGCGCGCGTAGATGGTTCTTAACACTTGTCGCTCGAATACTTCGAGTGTACGCAGGTCCTCCTCGAGCAATATCCATGTCTCGTGCCCGTAGAGAACCGGTCTAATGAGCGTCATATACAGATTACACTTCGTGCGAGGGCTAAGTCTTCTCGACCGCAGTTGCTTGTGGAGTCCGTAGTAGGCACGACTCCCGCTGATAACTCGCCGCTGAATCTCACGGCTGGTGTCATTGTCTGCGGTCACCAGTGAGCTGAGATAGACAAAGTCTTCGACTATCTTCAGCTGTGTCGACTATGACCTTGTTATTGCTGGACAAGTAACCAGGATTGGTCAGGTCCGAATGCTCCAGATGGAGGATAAGCCCGGATCGGAGATTGGAAGAAACTGTTCGAGAGGGTTACTCTCGTAATGTGGAGCTACGCTGTAGTCAGCACGGGTGCGCTTATCCAAGCCAACAGTTTGATTTTTCTGTGGCTTAGGAGGAGGTATTTTCGGCGACGGTTAGTTGCCAGAAACTTTAGCAACACAGAGTCAGATTGGACGTTTGTTGCTGAACTTTGCATTTCGTCTTTTTGTAGCGATCAAAGAGTTGGAGTCAAGATCATTCTCGTGCTTTGTAGCTGTGCTGCGTATAGTATGCGCGAGCATGTCTTCGATGGACGGAAGCTGTTCCGGGTGCTTCGGAGGAGGTGGTTCGGGCGATGGTTAGTCGCTAGCGAATTCATCCACTTCTTGATTTCTGAGGCATTTTGGATGAGTCCTGTCGATCGAAGTCTAGCTAATTCACGAATCCACCGAGAAAGGGCCCTGTTAGCAACAAGAGATTGTTTATCTGGGGTTACCAGAAAACAACATGCAAGATATGCTGTGCTTTCGCATGCTGTGGTTATCAGCCACCAGAATCAACGAAGATTTGTCATCGATTCTGGTGCCAGTCAGCATACGTTGGGAAACTAGAGCGACTACGAGAGTAGCGATGGCGAAGATGGCGATGATGATCCAGATTTCGTCAATCCCCAACCGGCCCAGAGACGCAGTCATCGAGCAGGAGAAGTTTATCAACGCTACGTGGCTAACGTAGCCGCTGATGATGAGGAAGATTTGAACCTGGACCTTTTTGGTGAAAACTGAACATGCTACCTCTGTTCAAAGTTAACTCTGGTTTATCACCTTTTCCGGGTAGGCTTAGTATTTAAAATGTAAACATTTGCATCCATCAAATAATGCATCATTTATTTTCAAAACGGACTCGCATGGTTCGTGATTAAACGTAAGTTTTTAAAGGTTTGATTTTGCTTTTTGTAAAATGTGTGCCTTACTTTTTTGTTTCAAGTTCTAGTTTAAAAAAGAAGAACCAATAATGAAGTGCTGCGATATCTCTTCCAAGTTTAAATTTTCTTCAACAGCAAATGGAAAGCCATATTGAGGTCGTGAATTAGTATGGTTTTTTAAAATGAGTTTTATTTGTTCTGTGCCACTAACGATATTTTTTTAATTTCTTCTTTTTTCCGCTTCTTCTGTAAAGCTGCTCCTCCATGAAGTAAATTAAGGAAAATGAAAAAATATGATTCGGTGTCAATATATACTATCATTGAAAACAATTTGAATACAAAATTTGAATAAAAATTTGATTTTTTTGTTTGTTTGGCTCAAAAACAAAACTATGGATTATTAATGTTCCAAAAGTAAAGAATTTGTGGAAAGCTGGTGCAGAAACTTGTTTTGGATTTAGTAAAATATTCCCTTAGTATCATTTACTTATGAACCTGGACTTTTCCATTCCAATGTTCTTTTCCTAACATCATTCTTGTTCTAATCGCCGACGGAGATATTTAGTAAAACCTACCATTCTTTAATTTTTTGTAAATAATGTATACGTTTGCATTGAAGTTCTTAAGAAGTTCCTCATGGAACCAAAACGTTCGTAACAAGTTCTGCATGGATCCAAAAAGTTCGTAAGAAGTTCTTCATGGAACCAAAAAATTCGTAAGAAGTTCGTAACGAAGCACGATCATAGTCCAAATTGAATCCTGGATTTTTAAAGGTACTTGGAACGCACAAAAATGATCTATGCTACTTTTTTAGACTTTTTATGTTCGTTCAGAAGTCTGATTCAAGCACTTATATTTAATTCTCTCGAGGACCTTTTACTCAGCCAAATGTGAACTTTTAATGCACAGGATTAAGTATCTATGAGGCTTTTGGTTACTTGGGCTGTAAGTCAGCTATCAAAAAAAAAAAATTGGCTCAAAATTCTGTGAAATTATAGATTTTTCTGTGATTTCGGCAACTTTGCATATAGCTTATAATTCGTAGATACAGAGGAACCAACAGAACATGCTATCTTTTTCTGCCCCATGTTAGTTTCAAGGCGTCAACAACTTCAAAATTTGAACGCAGAAAATGTTGTAAATGAGATGTGTCGCGACAAACATTCGTGGCGTGCTATAATCGACGAAATTTCGCAAATCATGCGCGATCTAATACGAATCAGAAAAGACGATGGACGAAGAGAAGGAGATAGTCAACTAGATTTAGCGCACCAGTCAAAATGATTGGTTTGACACTTTGTTTGTTGAATATCTTTTGAATACTTTGTTTTAAAAATTCGCAAAAATACGACTTTTCATGAATTTTGAATCTACAAATCTGTGTATTTTTTTATTTCTGTATAAGCGAAATTATTTTTACCATGGACACTCGGACCGTGACCAGTCAAAATGGCTGGTTAAATTCACAACCCTTTAACTCAAACAAGATATGATTTTGCTTTCTTTTAGATTTGTTCGAATCTTCATTTGGAAAATAATCCTTAGTTGATTTATGATGGGCAGAAGTGTGTCATTCGTTATAAAGTTATTGATATTCGAAGCAAAGCCATGAAGATTTAGCTAAGCTTAGCTTGATTGACTACTCACATCCACCTTAAATCATTGAACTCGAAATGAATCATAAATAGTTGTACAGCATTAATTAATTCAACGCAACAAAATTCTCTCATTTAAATTTAAACACATTGATTTTCTCATTGTAATTAAAACACTTTTGAAACATTTCGAATTTCATAATCGCTGGTGTGACTCAGTGGAACAAGTTCCACACATCGCCAATGGTTGCAACTCCGTGATTGATCGAGGCCATCAATTTTGTCCAGAGGTCAAAAGAATGGTGTCTGGGATTGACAGCACACTCACAATGAACAAAACTGATGCTCTCTCTTTAAACATCAATAACGGCGCCAGCCACGTCCTAGTAGTCAATGGATAGTTTGGAAAAGGTAGAAAGGGATGAAAGATCAATCTTGTGCTTTAGGACCGAGGTCACCTCTGCATCCTAGCAAAACAATTTTGATTTGAAGGTTTGGGTTAAAGGATATGATCGGAAGACAATTTTGACTAGTGTGATCAAAACTATCAAGGCTATTCTGCCGCTCAAAGCAAGTCCGTCCCATTTATGTTTTTGTTGAAATGAGAAAAACGGCAATGAAAAATCGTAAAACGGCCCAACAAGAATTCGGAACTTATATGCTTTTTAAATTAATGTAATCAACCAAATCTGTCACTGCAACGGCAATCGAAAGTTTTTCGCTCAAGAAGGTTTATTTTTTCGTTTTAATTCTGTTTAAAAACATTTGCTGGGCCCTTATGGAAGAGGGACCCACTGGCGATCATTTGTGAAATGGGATAAAATGACTTTTTTTTTCAATGTTCATCAGAAAAAGTACATACTGAAAATAAAGTTTTTTCTTGATACTACAGGTAAAAGTTAAGTGTTTCCAGCGATAAACTAAAAAAATTATAAAAACGCAAATGGAACGGTTGCGCTATGAGCGGCAGAACACTTTCCAACATATTTTATGTAGAAAATAACGAAAATACTTAGCTTAATATTTCCCAGAGTTTCTTCCCCGCTTAGTGTGAACGGCCGGCAGCATTCTAGACGTTTAGAGATGTTATATCGAGCTACACCATCTGGATCACGCTCTGGTTGTCTGATGATTTCTTGATAGCAAATCGAAATGAAAATGTATTTTTTGTCACATTTCATAACTTTAAGGCACAAATTAAACTTTTATATTCATGATTTGAGAGTCATCAAAATTTTCCAATCTGTGAAATAATGTTGATCCGTCCTGCAGTCGGATTCAATGCTTCATCAGCTTTACAACACCTCAAGGTTGTTCCGGAAGGCGTAGCGCTATCATTCCGTTTTCAGATAAATTTTCACAACTTTTCACAACTTTAAAACTCAGAAATATCCAAAACCTCCATTACAGAACTCTTGAAAATTTTCTTCAAACAAAAAAACACTTCCGTCATCGACGGTCACAGCCTACCGAGTCCCTCGAAGCAAAGCCATGAAGATTTATGGAAAAAGTTCTCGGATTGGCCGTTGTGTGATGCTTCAAGCACTTGATTCCCAATTATATTGGTCTGTTTTGTTGCTCCACTATAATCAAACTCTCTGTCAAATTTTGGCGATATTTCTGCGAATTTTGTAAAAACTATGTTACATGTGATTCATGACCTTCGAGTAATTTGAGTTATTTTAGACAGGCATCCGAAAAGTACTGGCGAACGACAGTATTCTTGCGAATGTCGCACATGCACCTCGGTGAAAGCTTCGCGAATATTTCTTCCCCGACAGTTTTAAAAGGAATGGTCGTGCGATGTACAGCGATGGCTTGTTTTACCTCATGCGAGAGTTTGTTCGTGGGTATGAAATTTTTTTAAGCTTCGTGACAGTTTTGGGAATATCTTCGTGACAGTTTTCAATGCGTTGAATTTCGCATGACAGTACTACTTACTCCGTCCGACTGTAGCCGAGATTCGCTCGGGCTGAGTTGATTTCGAACGAACGTATTTTCCTTTCGCTTGAAGCTACTGCGGGTGGTGATCACCCCAATCACCCTCTCCTCCCCTCCCCTCCCCTCCCCTTTTCGCCTAACCTGCACCGGCACCACATATCGCGTTACGCGCCGATCGTATGCTGCTGCTCGGTGCGAATAGATGGCTCGTTCGATCTATTCGAACTGAGCAGTAGCGCATATGATCGGGCATGGGTACGGTATGGGCACGACAGTCACCCGCGACAGTCCTGCCCAAACTGTCGCGCCCTGCAGCCGACAGTTAGGATGAAATTATTTTCGTAACAGGAGGCATGAAGAGATGAAAACCGAACTGTCGGTTGGGTTCGCTACAGCTTAAAGCACAACACTTTCGGCAACGCATGCTTTGAGCAGATCGTTCAGATACAGCCTGGGTTCTCGCACGTGTGCAATGTAGCCGAAGCATTACGATTCGTTACCGACGGTACAGCAGCGAACCGAGTGGTAGGGAAAACCGAGACAGTTTGTTTGGCAAGAAAAAAGCTGTCATAGCAAAGCTGTACTTTTCGGAAGCCTGATTTTAGGTTATAAATATCTTTTATACTAAAGAATGAACACGAAATTATTGCGACACCGAAAATGTCATGCCAATTGTTTTATAATGTTCAGAATCAAACCAAAATTTTAGGGTAGTTTTAAACATATATTTACTTCAAAAATCAAAAGATAATTTAATCGATGGAGCCTTGAGTGTAAAATTGAACGCATTTTCGCTTGATGCCCTCCATCAAACTCTTTACACTGTCATCCGGTGCCAGTTTTCTCAGTTTTTTTTCATTTTCTTAACATGTCTTTCTCGTCTTTGACCGTCTTCTTGCTCTTCCGAAGTTCCCGCTTCATTATTGCCCATTACTGCTCCACCGGGCCCAACTCCGGACAGATTGGCGGTTTCATGTCCTTTGGAAAAAATTGGACAGAATTGGCCTCTTTCCACTCCAGGACACTTTTAGAATAGTGACGTGATGCTAAATCTAGCTAAAATAGCGGAGATTTGTCGTACTGCTGCAAAAACGGCAAAAGATTCTTCTCGAGGCACTCAGATTTGTAGATCTCGCCATTTACTGTGCCCTTTGTCACGACAGGCTCACTCCTCAGTCCGCAAGAGCAGATGGCCTGCCAAACGAGTTATTTGGAGACGAACATTGACATTGTCTTCTTCTTAAATTTGTCATCCACATCGAACTTGCTCTTGCCTGTGAAAAACTCCAACCCCGGAATTTTCTTAAAATCGGCTTGTATATACGTTTCGTCGTCCATCACACAGCAGCCAAATTTTGCCGTCGATTTGACCGCCGATTGATGCCGCTCATTGCGGTTTGAGAAGTTTTGTATCTTGTATGTATGTAGTCTAGCTCTCTTCATTGCATTCTGGGCGTAGCTCGGTTCACGCCGATCTTTTAAGCCAAGTCACGGCTTGAGACGTTGGGATTTGCTTTAATCATCCGCTTCACCTTACCATACGTCTTTTAGTTCTCCAGTCCCGGGTTTCTTCTAGTTCATTTGCCGTGGTCCAACGTCAACCGATCCTGGAACCGTTTCAACCCTCTGGAGACGGTTGAATTGTGAATGTTCAACATTTGTCCTAACTGCCGGTCCGAAGGGTCAGGAAATTACAGGTGTTTGGAAAGAATTTGTTCTGTTGTGGTATGAGCCTACTTGGTTGAATGATTCAACTGAATCAAAGCAATCGAAAGATTCCGTGGTTGAATTAAAAGGAATCTTTCGATTGCTTTGATTCAGAAGAATTTGTTCTCTCGACTCGCGTTGGTTCATCTCCATTTTCGTTGAATCGGAAAACACGACTTCGAGTTTGACAGCATGTTAACAATACACATAAATGGGAAAGTGTACAAAATTTGGTTGATTTTTAACCAATGGTAAAAAGTTATGCCCTGTTGAATGTATCGCAATAATTTCGTGCATTTGTAAGATGCTAGCCATCATATCCTCGAAAGATGTTCGCTTTGTGTTGAGCTGAAGGAGTCTTTTCGAGGAAATGTCGAATCAACAAATATATGTGTTTGTGTTAGTTTAAAAGTAAGTGTTGATGCACAGGGAGACTACTGTTCGAGAACCCACGAAATCTTCAAAACAGCAGCTGAAATACCTCGAAGTAATGGTCGGCAACCTTTTGGCTTTTTTACAGAAAGGTATAGTTATCGGTCGATTTAGGAGATCCTTAATTATGGGTCTTAGATATACCTTTATTGGTACCTATCGAATCAGCTCGACGAGTTCAGACGATGTCAGTGTATTTGTATGTATTAGTATGATTTTTTTTAATACTTTGTTTAGTTTTGGTTTGGTCTTTTTCATTAAACAACTCACCACAATGACACCACAATTCTAAAGCAACGTGGTCTGAGGGCGCAATATAACCCTAATCAGGACTTATACGAGTGATGAAGCTTAAATAGCCTCACGTTCTCAGCTACACAATAAGAATGTAATTTTTTTTCCCTCGGGATATTGACTCAGCAAACCACAGACTAGTTTTTTACTTTATTCAAAGTTTGAATGAAAATCCTCCGAATTTCTGAACGCTTCATTTCTCCCGAAATCTGGGATGAAATTCCAACGGGTACACAGATACTAGGAAAATTGTCAACGATTTTCTGTCTCGCTTTTGTTATATTAACCTGCTTCATCCGTGTTTTTTCGATTTTATCATTTGTTAACTTTGGAAGTGACATCAAAGATGCGGCTTTATTAGTCGTTCAGTTAAACCAGCAGAAATTTATCAAATCCTAGCGAAAACCGAGAATTGTTCCGGCAGCGGTGGAGTTTGGTGGTCGAGGAAAAAGACGTCGTAGCATAACTTAGTGGGAAAATAACAATGTATTTAATTATCGGTCAAAATTCTGTTTTAATTTAAAAATATTCATAAACTTCCTGCTAAATAAAGAATAGAACCGTTTCGAATCCACAGGTGAGTTTGATAGTTATTTTCCTTAGCTGTTTTCCTACCTGAGATTTTCTTGTAACTGTTGAAAGTTCCTGTTCAGCTGTTGAAAATGCAGGACAAATTCGTCCTGACAACAGGAGATAAGATTGAGTGGGTACGATCTTCAAATCAGATATGAAGCCTAAGGTGGTTTCAGTGAGAAGAACAACACACGGCAGCAAAACTATCCGGCTATTAGTACCCTGTTTCAATCCAGATTTTTATTAAGTTAGAAAACAAAATTAAACCGATGTATTTTGTCTATCAAATCATAATGCAGATGTTTCATTTTTTTTTGTTTCTTTGTTTGTGAAGCTTCTTAGCATTGTCAATGTAAATAGTAAAACGTTACCTTAGTACACTCAGACAAGCGACAATTTAGAGATCTAGAAATAGTGCATCCATTTTCTAAATTGTTGTGATATCATCAATCACCCAAGCATCCCACTTACTGTAAATTTTCTGCGAGTCGAGAATTAGATAGATTGGCGATAAATTAACAGACACGTAAATTGTAGATGAATCATTGAGCTGGCACGGAAGGCCTCCTCACCGCATGTTTTCTTCTCTTCTTCCCACACCATACTGTGGAATGTCACGAATGCCACGCCCCATCAAAGTAACGTTCCGGGGACCCGTTGGAACGCACCGATTGATGCGGAATGCCATGAACGAAGCGAACCGACGACGCGACGGATAGGCTATGGTCGAACTTGTCATCCGCAGTCGAATTGAGTGATGTCTGTCGAGCTCATTATACACAATTTATGAACACACTTTAGCTGACAGCCAGGTCATTAGCAAAGTCCAGAAGACCTCTCCCCAGCTACAGCTCCCGATGTTTCGTTGTTTCATACATTCCGTAAACAAATTGATTGGGTGGTGGACTTCCTGGGAGCAGTTCCTTGAATTCCAAATCAGGCGAAAAATCTTCAAAATCGTTTGGCCGCTCGCTGTCGTTTTGGTTGGCGGGAAAACGTTATCTACTGCAATGGCTGTTGATTTATGATTATGAATGGTGACAGTTTTGTGATGGTCACTTAGTAGTTTCATGTTTCTGGCAATAATTTGCTATTTGTTTTTTTTATGCTACGCAGTGTATGAGCAATTTTTGAAGCTTTCTTTGAATTTAAAACGCCTAAAACGCCATGTTACCATTTTGGCCCAAACAAATGTGAGATAAGCATGTTTTTATTTAAAATTTTGTACATACAAATGTTTATAAATTTCGTATCATGGATATGCCTATAGGTAGTTTGTATACAATAAAAACCCGATTTAATACACTTGACAGTGGATTGTAGCTTTTCTTACAGTCTGCAAATAATATTTGGATACATATGACACAAAAAAATAAACTAATGATATATTTATAAATACTTAACCTTGGTAAAAAAATTTCAAGTGCAGTAAATCACAAATGCATTTAAGAAATTAAAATTCAAAGTTTTCAATAGGATAAAAATATTTTGAAATGGTCATTATTTTCAGTTTCTATGACATTATTATCTCTCAACCTCTCAAGTTATGGAAACAAATACATTGATAAAACTATTGGATAAAATCACAAATGCTAGAGTAAAATACGATGCGGAAAACTAGAGTATGGGAGAGTGGGGAATCATGGGCCACTTTTTTTCGTTGTTCCATAACTTCTTTATTATAAAAGATAAAATGAAAATAAAAAATGGTATGGTTTTCAACATTTTCAAGGTATCATAGGGTATTTTTTTTAATTTTTATAAATTATTTCCCCTGATTCTGCCTGTTTGAAAAATAGCAATATTTTTTGGATTTTGAAAAATGGTGGGGAATCGTGGGCCACAAATCTAAGTTGACCTAATAACTTGCAAAGTTTATGAGTTGACCCAAAACTGTGATTTCCTAATTAATTTCGTTATTTAAAAGCAATTTCAGATGATGAAATAAAAAGAGAGCTGTGTATGATCGCATGAATTCCAAAACCTGGCTCGCGAACTTTTTGGCAAAATTTCTTGTATATGATGGACACTATATATTTTATAACTCTTCATTTGGCATAAGAAAACTTTACAGATAGGAAAAACGAATTTTAAGTTCTTAATATGTATAAAAACAAAAAAATATAGGTGATTCAAGATGTGTGGCCCACGATTCCCCACAAGCTATGATTTGCAAATTGGTTGCGTTTGTGTGACAAAGCTATAATCATAAGCGTATGAGCATATTTTTGTTATGCACTTTAGGTTCCCCATTGATGTAATTAGCGGGTGTTTTTTTAAATTATATAAGTTAATTTTTCTAACTTTTTTAAACTTCATAAATAAAAGAAGCATATGATGCGTATTTCTGTCAACAACATATAGGAATATATGCTCAAGCAAAGCGACGACGACGACAGTTGGTTTGAGATTTTTATGTCAACACACATCTGAGATATTAAAAGTGGCCCACGTTTCCCCATGGCCCACGATACCCCATTCTCCCCTACCATATTCGGTAGAATTAACCAAGAACATTAAAAATATTGGCAATATTTTAAATTTCGTCATTTTGCCATTTTTGTAAGTTTTGTATTTTTTCTCAATCTTGACAATCTTTGACAAATTTGACAATTTTGTCAATTTTGTCAATTTTGTCAATTTTGTCAATTTTGTCAATTTTGTCAATTTTGTCAATTTTGTCAATTTTGTCAATTTTGTCAATTTTGTCAATTTTGTCAATTTTGTCAATTTTGTCAATTTTGTCAATTTTGTGAATTTTGTCAATTCACGAGGGAAAATTGCAAAACCAATTCATCAGTTTATGCAAATGAAGGAATGCGATTGTTTCACATTTTATTATAGCGAAAGTTTGTCAATAGATGTAATTTTAAAACAATTTGAACCATCTTTTAAATTTTTTTTAAAGACCTTCCTGAAGAATACATGTATAACTGCCCCTTTCGGAAAACAGCCCACCCACCAAGAAGGTGGCTGTTTTATCGCGAAATAATATTTATCAACAGCAATGTCCGTGGTCAGGAATGTTCAGCGTTCTGTTTCGCATAATTATATCGCAAATTATTCCACCGGATAACCAAACAGTGGAAATAATAATAAATTAAACTTCTGAAACCGAACCAACTGTTACCCTCCTGTGTTATGCTGAAATCACTTCGGGAGTGCCCCTTCTCATCATCGCATTTCACCGAGCAGTAGCACGAAATCCAACATGAGCAAAAAAATGAAAAATTAATGAAACTCATCAATTAAAAACTCAATATTAATGTTCGCCAATGTGACGAACATCGCTAGCCAGCTGCATACAATGGGGGTCCCCAAACCTTGCTCAAAAATGCGCCAATGAAATTAAAAAATATCCACCATAAAACCTTTTCGAGCCCACACCTTCGCCCTTTACGACTACCTACTCACCTACATGGGTGAGTAATGAGAAAAGTGCACTCGACCCAAGTCTGGGGACAAACAAGGAGCAGATTTAACGAACACAGTCGAAAAAAAATGGAATTAAAAAAAGTTAATTAGCTTACGATTGCCACCGATTGAATTATTTGAAACGGAATGCGCAGAAAATTGGTCCGAAATTGATAAACTACTCTGGAGGTTTTGGGTTTTTCGATTTTTTCCCTCCACACTAGCCACTCGATAAATTGAATCCGTTGGCAACAGTTGTTCGATTGCCTAGCTGCTGGGGAATATAGCTGGGCATAATCAATCATAGTTCAGTAAAGTTAAAAAAAGAAGCGCGGGTGAAAAAATTGAAGTAGTTGCGATGGAATGGGAGGTCGTGAATTCTCTGGGCAACTGACACTGGTAGTCTGAACTGAAAAAAAAATCAAATTTAATTTACTAGATTTAACATATTTTATAAGACCAAACATGAGACCGTTGAATGCTTTGATTAGAAAATTTCCCATTAATAAATTCTATTTCTCAAAGCTTATTTTGGTTGCCACAATAACTTTTGTAAATTATGTTATTTTAAAACAACACATATTAAATCCAAAAACTATTAATAACTAATTTACGCCGAGAGGTCACAGATATTACTGTTCTACAGTGGAATTGCCGTAGTTTAATCCCTAAACTGGATACGTTCAAATTTCTCCTTCCAGAAACTAGTTGCGATATTTTTGCCCTTTCCGAAACATGGCTGTCTTCTCAATCAAAAATTGTTCCACGATTTTAACATTATCCGTTTGGATCGCAACGATTCTTATGGAGGGGTGCTTTAAGGGATCAATAAGCATCACTCTTTCTATAGAATTCACCTCCCTTTATCAGGAGGAATTGAAGCTGTGGCATGTCATAAAACTTTAAGAGGAAAGGACTTATGTGTTGTCAGTTTGTACTGGCCTCAGAGAGTTGCAGTGAATTGAAGTCACCTAGAGGACCTATTCTCAGTGCTCCCTGAGCCAAGGTTGATCGTGGGTGACTTCAATTCACATGGAACTGTCTGGGGAGAACAAATTGACGATAGTCGTTCTACTCTTATCTATGACATTTGTGACAGGTTCAATTATTCAATTTTGAACACGGGTGAAATAACACGGGTTCTAAATCCCCTGCAAGACAAAGTGCGATTGACCTCTCACTCTGCTCAAACTCACTATCATTGGATTGCCAGTGGAAGGTGATCTTTGATCCCAATGGTAGTGATCACTTGCCAATCAAAATTACAATCGCCAATGGGGTCAACACTTCAAATTCAACAAATATGGCGTATGACCTCACAAGACAAATCGACTGGAAAAAGTACTCGGACGCAATAATTTCAACTATCAACTCTGTGGAGGTCTTACCTCCGTTGGAGGAATACACCTCCCTTGCTCACTTGATTTATGAAAAAGCAGTTCAATCTCAAACAAAACCCATCCCAGATCGATCTGTTCGTCGAAGGCCTCCCAATCCATAGTGGGACAGTCAGTGTACCGTAATCCGGGGTAATATTGATCACTTTTTTCAATATTTTTTTTATTTTTTTTTTTTTTTGTTTCGATTATAGTCGTTTTACCATCTTTATGGCATTCGCGACTTTATTAACGTTACAGTTGGCGGATAGTTATTGAAAACTATCCGGTACAACTGTGTTCGATGTTTACTCTTGGGCTCGAACTCGCGGACATCGGCTCAGGAGACAACAGACTTGCCAACTGAGCTATATCACAAGCCCAATATTTTTCGAATAATTTTTCTGTAACGGGAAATGTGACATGTTTTATATTTTTAAAACCAGTACTGGACTCCTATGAACGTAAAACATGGATGCAGAAATTTATTGGACCTCTTTAAATTTGATTTAAAAATCGGTTTCGTCTCTGTTCAGAATTTGATGTTTTGGGGTGACATTGATCAGTCTTTATTCTGACGGTTTTAACGCGTTTTCTTGATCATAAAGTATGCAAAACAACTTCATAATATTTTAAAATGCTAGTTTATCAATTTAACCTTGATATTTAACGTTTTATTTTAAAAATATTAATTATCGAAAAAAAAACTATGATTCTGCCTACATTTAGGAGCAAAAATAATTATAATTGCTAAATAGTTCGAGCTTCAAAATACAAATGAAATTTTACATTCACACATTCCCCTAGGCCCTTCCACTATTTCCATTTTCGTTTTTTCTTCAAAGTTAACGATTTGATAGGGTTCCTATCCATTTGTCCAATACGGGCTTACTCTCGGAAAATGTCCTTATTTTTTAAATATCAAAAATTTATCATTAAATGACTACAAAAAATAGCACTATAATTGTTCATATACAAAGAAAAAAAGTTGTTCTTTCACATTAAACAACCCGATTGCTTCTAAAAGCTTTTTGGAATTATCAGGAGAGCTGTTTGTTTGCGAGCCTTGAAAAAATAGATTTTTTAAGATTTTGAAATTAGATTTTTTACTTACAGAAAAAAAAATTCAAATGCAAACCAAATTTTGCCTATTTGATACTCAATTAATAGGCTTTCAAACGTAGAAAACAGTTTTCAAGCATTCAAACTATAGACTGAGTTTTTTATGATAATGTGGAAAAGTTTCATGTTGGTCAAATTTACCCCGGTGATCAATGTTACCCCGTTTTACGGTACTAAACTTTACGAAGAAAAATCGAACGCTTTTAAAGTTTTTCGGAAACACGGAACCCTGGATAACTTCAACGCCTATTTTTCTCTTGAGCAGCAATTTGAAAACCTGATCAAGGGGAAAAAAACGTGCGTATTGGCGTAATTTAGTGGGAAGTTTATCGCGGGAAACATCCTTAAGCACTTTGTGGAATGTGGCACGGAGCATGCGCAATCGTTCTCACACGAACGAAAGTGAAGAGCATTCGCATAAATGGATTTTCAATTTCGCTAGGAAAATCTGTCCAAATTCCACACCTGTGCAAAAAGTCATCCAAAGTGTGCCTCCGAACAGATGTGATTTGGATTCCAGCTTTTCGACGATAGAATATTCACTTGCTCTTATTTCTTGTAACAATTCTGGATGCCGCTAAATTCCGCTTGCTGAATTTATTTAATCAATTCTAGGAGCATAACATTGTTCCCGAAGATTGGAGACAAGTGAGAGTTATTGCTATCCAAAAGCCCGGAAAACTAGCGTCTGATCCCAATTCGTCTTCGTCCGTCCAATAGCGATGTTGTCTTGCATTCGGAAATTGATGGCGAAAATGATTTTGTTTCGTTTAGATAAATGGGTAGTAGCAAATGGTCTCCTTTCAGACACTCAATTTGGGTTTCGAAGGGGCAAAGGGACAAACGATTGTCTTGCTTTGCTGTCTTCAGAGATACAAATGGCGTACGCAAAACGGGAGCAAATGGCATCAGTGTTTCTGGACATAAAAGGAGCTTTTGATGCAGTCTCAATAGAGGTTTTGTCAGACAAGTTGCACTCCCGGGGTCTGCCTCTTCTTTTGAACAACATCTTATACAGCTTGCTTTGTGAGAAACATCCGAACTTTGCTCAAGGAGATATTGCAGTTAGAAGAACCTCTTACATGGGCCTCCCGCAGGGTTCATGTTTGAGTCCACTCTTGTACAACTTTTACGTAAGTGACATCGACAGTTGTCTCTCTGAAGGCTGCACTCTAAGACAACTTGCAGATGATAGCGTAGTGTCTGTCACAGGATCTACTGAGTCTCATCTGCACAGACCTTTACAAGATACTTTAGACAGATTGTCTTCCTGGGCGTTGGGGCTTGGGATTGAGTTTTTCCCTCAGAAAACGGAGATGGTTGTTTTCACGTAGAAACATAGACCTTCTCAACCTAAGCTTCAACTCCTAGGCAGAACGATCACTCAATCGAGGTATTTTAAGTATCTTGGGGTTTTGTTTGATTCCAAGTGTATCTGGAGAGCCCACATTGAGTATCTGAAAGGAAAATGCCAAAAAAGAATCAATTTTCTCCGATCAATCACTGGCACCTGGTGGGGAGCCCACCCAGAAGATCTTTTAAAATTGTATCGAACAACCATTCTCTCTGTGATGGAATACGGTAGCTTCTGTTTCCAGTCAGCTGCTAAAACTCACTTCATCTAACTCGAGCGTATCCAATATCGTTGTCTGCGCATCACTTTGGGCTGTATGCCCTCAACGCATAATATGAATCTCGAAGTTTTGGCAGGCATACTCCCACTTAAAGATCGATTCAATTTATTATCACTCCAGTTCCTCATCAGGTGTGAGGTCATGAACCCATTGGTGATTGTGAATTTCGAAAGGTTACTTGAGCAAAATCTTCAAACTAGATTTATGTCTATATACCATGTCCTCATGTCAATGCAGGTAAATCCTTCTTTGCATTCTCCAACTCGTGTTTGTAGCCCAGACTACGATCATTCTTCTGTCCAGTTTGATTTGTCTATGCAGCAGGAAATTCGTGGAATCCCAGACTCGCATCGTCCACTTCTGATTCCAAGAATTTTTGAAGCTAAATATAGACACGTCGATGCTGACAAAATGTACTTTACCGACGGGTCTTTCATCGAAGAATCAACGGGATTTGGAGTGTTCAACGAAATCTTCAGCGCCTCTTACAGTCTTCAGTCACCATGTTCTGTGTACATCACAGAGTTCGCTGCTATTCATTGCGCTCTGGATAGTATCGCCACACGATCTGTTGAACACTTTTATATTATAACTGACAGTCTCAGCTCCGTTGAAGCAATCCGTTCAATAAGACCAGGATACTATAAATAAACTAAACTAAACTAAACTAAGCCTTAAACCATGGTTTGATAGATTGGACTTGAGTCGGGATTTTATTCGTTTATTTTCCCGTCTCATGTCCAATCATTATTCCTTGAATGCGGTACTCTATCGTATAAATATTGCTGGCAGCAATTGATGCGGTTGCGGAATAGGTTGCCATGACATCGAGCATATTGTTTGGTCATGTGAGGACCACCTTGTCGCTAGAACGAACTTCATAGATTCCCTTCGGGCCCGAGGAAAACCACCTGACGTTTCAGTGAGGTATGTGTTAGCTGTGATGGACTTGGACTACATGTTCGACACCTAGGTTTTTTTACGCGGTTTCTTTTTACACGGTTTTTTTTACACGGCTTTTTTTACACAGTTTTCGGGAATTAACCCGGTTTTTTTTTCACGGTTTTCGCGCATTAACACGGTTTTTGAGAGAAAAAAGTCCTTTTCAGAGGAAAACACTAAGATTCTTTTTGAAGTTGGGAAAATCTTAGCTGTGAGACTAAGAACGTGAAACATGATACCCCTGAGACCTGAGACATGAGACTTGGGACCTGAGACCTGAGACCTGAGATCTGAGACCTGAGACCTGAGACCTGAGACCTGAGACCTGAGTCCTGAAACATTAGACCTGAGACTTGAGACCTGAAATATGAGACCTGAGATCTCAGACACGAGACACGAGACACGAGACATGAGACTTTAGACCTGAGACCTGAGACATTAGACCTGAGACTTGTGACCTGAAATATGAGACCTGAGATTTCAGACATGAGACACGAGACACGAGACATGAGACTTTAGACCTGGGACATGAGACTTGAGACCAGAGACCTGAGACCTAAGACATGAGACATGAGATAATAGACCTGAGACATTAGACATGAGACATGAGACATGAGACCTGAGACATGAGACCTAAGACCTAAGACATGAGACATGAGACAAAAGACCTGAGACTTGAGACCTGAGACATGAGACATGAGACATGAGACATGAGACATGAGACATGAGACATGAGACATGAGACATGAGACATGAGACATGAGACATGAGACATGAGACATGAGACATGAGACATGAGACATGAGACATGAGACATGAGACATGAGACATGAGACATGAGACATGAGACATGAGACATGAGACATGAGACATGAGACATGAGACATGAGACATGAGACATGAGACATGAGACATGAGACATGAGACATGAGACATGAGACATGAGACATGAGACATGAGACATGAGACATGAGACATGAAACCTGAGACATTAGACCTGAGACCGGAGACTTGAGACCTGAGACCCATGCCTCATGTCTCATGTCTCTAGTCTCATGTCTCATGTCTAATGTCTAATGTCTAATGTCTAATGTCTAATGTCTAATGTCTAATGTCTAATGTCTAATGTCTAATGTCTAATGTCTAATGTCTAATGTCTAATGTCTAATGTCTAATGTCTAATGTCTCACGTCTCATGTCTCATGTCTAATGTCTAATGTCTCATGTCTCAAGTGACATGTCTAATGTCTCAGGTCTAATGTCTCATGTCTCATGTCTCATGTCTGATGTCTAATGTCTCATGTCTAATGTCTTAAGTCTAATGTTTAATGTCTAATGTCTAATGTCTAATGTCAAATGTCTAATGTCTCATGTCTCAAGTCTCAAGTCTCATGTCTAATGTCTATTGTCTCATGTCTCATGTCTTCTATCTCATGTCTAATGTCTAATGTCTAATGTCTAATGTCTAATGTCTAATGTCTAATGTCTAATGTCTAATGTCTAATGTCTAATGTCTAATGTCTAATGTCTAATGTCTAATGTCTAATGTCTAATGTCTAATGTCGCATGTCTCTTGTCTCTTGTCTCAGGTCTCAGGTCTCATGTCTAATGTCTCATGTCTCATGTCTCATGTCTAATGTCTCATGTCTCATGTCTTATGTCTAATGTCTCATGTCTAATGTCTCATGTCTCATGTCTAATGTCTAATGTCTCATTTCTCAAGTTTCATGTCTAATGTCTCAGGTCTAATGTTCCATGTCTAATGTCTAATGTCTCATGTCTTATGTCTCATGTCTCATGTCTCATGTCTCATGTCTAATGTCTAATGTCTCATGTCTAATGTCTAATGTCTAATGTCTCATGTCTCATGTCTCATTTCTCAGGTCTCAAGTCTCAAGTCTCATGTCTCATGTCTCATGTCTCATGTATCATGTATCATGTCTCATGTCTAATGTCTAATGTCTAATGTCTAATGTCTAATGTTTAATGTTTAATGTCTAATGTCTAATGTCTCATGTCTCATGTCTAATGTCTAATGTTTAATGTCTCATGTCTCAAATCTCATGTCTAATGTCTCAGGTCTAATGTCTCATGTCTCATGTCTCATGTCTCACGCTTATGTCTCAGGTCTCATGTCTCAGATCTCATGTCTCAGGTCTCAGGTCTCATGTCTCATGTCTCATGTCTCATGTCTCATGTCTCATGTCTCATGTCTCATGTCTCATGTCTTATGTCTCATGTCTCATGTTTTGTGTCTCAGGTCTCAGGCTAATGTCTCATGCCTTAGGTCTCATGTCTCAGGTCTCAGGTCTCAGATCTCAGGTTTCAGGTCTCAGGTCTCAGGTCTCAAGTCTCAGGTTTAAGGTCTCAGGTCTCAGGTCTCAGGTGTCATGTCTCATGTCTAAGGTCTCACGTATCAGTTCTCAGGTCTCATGTCTCAATTGTCAGGTCTCAAGTCTAAGGTACCAGTTCGCAAGTCTCAGATCTCAGGTCAAATCTCAGGTCTCAGGTCTAAGGTCTTAGGTCTAGAGTGTCTAGTTACATGTCTTATTGTTTCAAGTTTCAAAGCTGCATAAATCTAAAGGTCTTTTTTACACGGTTTTCCGCAACTAGCACGGTTTTTTTAAACGGTTTTCGGGAATTAACACGGTTTTTTTTACACGGTTTTTTTTACGCGGTACGTATATCAGTGTAAAAAAAGACCTAGGTGTATACCTGTTCCTAAAAGCTATTGATATCCGTCTATGATTCTTTTTATTTTCATATTTTCCTATCTATTTCATATTTTCTTCAAAAAGTGTTAAAAAAGTGATCTAGACCTAAGCAAACAATTGTAAAAAAAAAAAACAAAACGAGTTTGGCTCCTTCAAGCCTCAAGGTATGAGCCGTTTCAAATAAACGAACTACAAAAAAAAAAAAACACTGCTGGGTGCCTTGCGAAGTATTGCATGAAACGTAGTCATGCATCATTTGACTCGGCTCCACAGAAAAAAACAAAAATTATGTTGATTTTTCAATTTTCCCATACAAACCTGAAAGTTCAAATTTACTCATGTAAACGTTGCTTAAAAATTCTGCAAAAAATCATGGATGAGTTATGGACCAAGAAGAAGCTTTTTAGACCCCAGGGTTTGAGGAATTCAAAATTTACCCCAAATCGACTCAGTCTAATGCCATATGGCCATATTTCATGGTAATATTTTGTGCATATCTTATTTCTATCGTAGATTTAATGTTTAAATGAAGAAAAGTAAAATATTTATACGACTCATCTATTTTTTTTTTATATAGGCATTTAACCTGCCTTGATATGGGCATTCAGAACTTGTCTCTTATTCCCATATCTGATCATTTACAACTTTCCCAGACAACCATTTGGTGGGTATTTAGAGTTTGCAACACAAATATACGTGCAAATATACGTTTAAACGTTTCGTATATAATGCAGCAAAACCAGTATAAACGTCTCATTTTGGAGGCCATATAGGTACATTAGCACACATTCTTAATTTGAATTGTTTTGTCGTAATAAAACCATGCAATGTATTTCAATACGATAAGGAATATGCATGGGCCGCACATTGTAGGTGCAGATATACGGATTGTCGTAACAAAATCATGCAATGCATTTAAATACGATAATGAATATGCTTGGGCCGCACATTGTAGGTGCAGATATACGACAATGAGTATAAATAACATTCTATACGATATAATCTGTAAAATAAAATACTACTTCTGGTTGTCTGGGAATATGGTCCCGGCCGCAATCAAGCAAATCGAAAAAAAAGCTAGGGGGTATGTACTTTAAGTTATTTTTTTAAAACAATTTTGCTAACTATTTTTTGCTTCTACAGGATTTCTTACTTCTTCGGCCAGTCGGCTACTGAATCTTATAGACATCGTCCAGTCCCAGATTTTTGCCTCAATGACACCAGCTCAAGCAACTGTCCCGAAGTGGCCAATCATCGTGTCTTCCAGTTTATCCATCATACTGTGGCCAATTCAACAGGATCCCCAGCGACAAAAAATCTAAATGAACCAACGAAGACAGTTTACTTAAACAAACAGGGGGCCCGGAAATGATGGAGGTCATTATTACTAAATAGTTCCAGAGCCTTAATTTAATAATTGATAGACAATAAATAAGCATACTCAAAAAGAGTTTGAGTCAATTTGAAAGAAAATATCCCTGCTTCTAAATCTTTCATTTGAATTCAGAAGATTTCCTTCTTCATGTGATTTTTACATATTTTTCTGTTCACAGAGCTCTACTTTGTTTTGCGTACTTTCTACATACTGGTACGTAAAATCTTAGCTACTTAATTTTTCGTACCAACAATTTTACATACTGGTGGCTTCCTGCAGTTACGGGTCGTTTTGACTTCTTTTTACTTACTTTTGTGTAAAGCTTAGTTCTTTTAGAAATGGGACACTTTCCTTTGCTTATAGCTCGTTTATTAGTAATCGGACATTCAAAATTTTGACTGCATTTTGTTGCCTGTAAAAAGTACTATCTGAGCAATTTTTTCAAAATTTAAAATTTACGCGGATTTGAGATATTTATGATGCAAGAAAAAAAGGAAAAAAAAAATTTGCACAGTTTTCATCAAAATCCACCATTATCAAATTGATAACTGACAAAACCGTTGATTATTCAAAGAAGAACTGTGGGTGAGTAGTGGAAATATTTGGAAACACTGTCAAAAATGTCCACAAAGTTCAAATCAAGCATTGGAGTGAAGCACATGATCGACAACTACGGCTTAGGGTCATCAGGGAAGTCAAGTCTCATACTAGCATTTTTAATTTTCAACATGCGAAAAACTAAGGGTAGATCGCTGAAAAGCCCAAAAAAAATTTCTGCAATAAGCTGAAAGTGTTACCTAGTAATATATCATTCAAACTTAACCTTAAACAAAAAATTTTTGCTAGTTCCAGAGCTTGTAAGCTGTATAGTCGGTTCCGAGGCTATGAGACAGCTGATTTCTGATGAACGACAAAACTTATGAAATACCCTATTTTAAACTAATTCCAGCGATTGAATCCTATACCATGTCTGCTCGTGGCAAGGTCCCGAGTATATTAAAGAACGTATTTGCTGGTTATTTTGTATAAATTTTAATGATTTGCCAAAATTCTGCTCCTGTGGACAAAAACAACAATTTTCAAAACGAAAACTTTGGTTTTCGCTGTTTTGAAAAGCCTAAAAAGAGTAATCTTGTATCGACCCTTCGCTACCTACGATCTATACTTGAAACTAGGCCTTCGGCTAGCTCCGGACTCCAGCCAATCTCAGGGTCGGCTCGTCGTAACTAGGGAATCACTCACTTACCTGTTCGATGTCGATTCCTCCCACCCAGTTATCAACCCGAATTTTGATCCTTTCGGTGCACGCAATTAAAGTGTAATGCAAATTTTACGGGCAAGTAATTAAATGTGTATTGAAAGCTAAGATAAATTATAGTTATCTAATGACAAAACTCAGATTTTATTTATATAAAAAAACCTCTTTTAACTCACTGCTTGCTCGTTGCTGCTGGTGCGGGTACCCGTCGATGCTGCCGGACACCTCGATGCTGGAACTCGCTGCCGTGGTACCACGTGGACTCCGTCGGCGGGGTCGGCCGGTATTTCCCCGTAGTTGCGGACGCCCAGATGCGTCGCGCAGGTTCTGGCCTGCCTCAGGCCTCAAAGTGGTGATAGATGTGGCCTCGGAATACTACCGGCGGCTGTAGAATGGTTTGTCGAGAGAACCACAGTTCTCTGTTTTTTTCTGCACCGTGTGTTGTTGTACGGTCAGAGAAAGTCGTTTGCCGTATGGTAACGAACGGCGTATCCGGGAAGCCGTATGTTGACGGACGGCAGTGTCCTGCGCCGTATATTAACGGACGGCGGTTCGACCCTCTTGGGACGCACTTCGCACTTTTTTTCACGGTGCTGATATGTGAATATTTTCACTCGCGTTACTAAACTGCCAAGATCTTCGATATAGGTGAAGCTTGGCTAACGGAAGTAAGTTGGCGGTTTATACGATACGCGCACAACTGTCGAACGACACTTTATGGATTCGCGTACCCAAGGTATAAGAGGCCGGCCCATTGGTGCGTCGGTCTTTTATCACCTCCTCCGGTACGACCAATCGGTGATGTCGATGCTCCTGATTGGGCCACGTCATCTTCTTAGTGGTTCCGCATGTGGCGCGGATTCCATCTGACGTGGTTGGTGTCTCGGCTAGATGAGGTTACAGCAGTTGAGCTAACCTAATCTGCTACACTGAAAAACTACTGCTATCTTTCTATTTTAAAAAAAAATAAACTTAACTGCCCAACTGATGATTAATTTTAATTAATTTTAATTATATAAACCAATATATTTTATTGCGTACATATTTACATTTACCTACATTTTATTTATGTCCGGGCATAACTGCCACCGAAATTCATGAAATGCAGGTTGTAACCGAGTAGGAGGTTACATACTAACCGATTTTTCTTTGAGTTCAATCTCATGATGATTTTACTTCGTTATTGCCAGATTTTGCCAGCAGAAATTCCGTATAGCCGTATTCACTAAATTGCCCCCAGTTTCTTTTAAGAGGGAAATATTGGACCGAAAAATAGCAGAAATTGAAGGAGGAGGATATAGCCACCCAACATACAGATTAGACGAAGTATAAGTTTAAAAAACTGATAAATATCATGGCTGAAAAAGTGTGCGCAGGTTAATGGGAGGTACCAAGAATAAAGTAGAATTTTTTCTTACAAAAAACGATAATTTTTTAATTTTTAATTTTTTGATGAATTATCATAAGATTACCTTCATTTCTTCCATAGAAAGTATTTAGATCAAACAAAAGGTATTTGAGATACACGTGTGGCGACGTAAACCATCTTACCCTCACATCATCATTTCATCACCATCATTACCATTCCCTCATCATTCACCGTCATTCATCATCATCAGCCAATCACCACTAACACTACAAACTAGTTCCCGAACATTCCATCAGTCAGTCCAGTCGGGAACCTTCTCGAACCAAACACGCGCATGCAGTAATAACAACAACAACAGCCACGCAATTGACGCCAGCAGACAATAGCCGGCAAACCAACAATAGCAACAACAAACGATAGCACTCGCACTTCCATCTGTACCGTTGAGCCGTCAACACGTACGCCGGAGCATCGTATCGTTGCTGTGTACCTGCAGGAACATTTTACATTATTTATTTTTTCCTTACCTGTATTTCAATCAGCACTTTTCAGTGCTAAAATTATTTTCATTTTCTTTTATTCATATTTTCTCTTTTCTTTCCAGCATGGGGAAGTCATCGGCCGGGTCAAGGGCCGGAAGAAAACGGATTGCCGAACCTAATTCAGGTCCATCGCCCAAAAAAGTTGAAATTTCCAATTCATTCGATGTCCTTCATAACATCGGTGATGAGGAAATATTCATATTTAATTCTGATAAGAGTACTAAGAAACCTTCTTCTTCTTATACTCTTAAAAACGAAAAGATTCCACCAATAACGGTCACGATTCCTGACTTCAATGCCTTTCGAAAAGAAATCGTCACTTCCGTCAAGGATGTGAAGATTTCTTTTCAGATCGGTCGAAGGGGAACTGCTCGTATATTGGCGGAATCTTTTAATGATTTTCAAAAGGTTTTAAATTATTTGAATAATAAAAAACACCAATTTTTTACGTACGACACTAGAAGTGATCGTCCATTTAAAGTTGTACTTCGTGGTCTCACTGGCGATCAGACACCGGATGAGATCACAGCTGAATTAAATTCTTTGTTAGGTTTTTCTCCAATTCAAGTAATTCAAATGAGGAAAAGAACCAACACGAATAATACCAGTAGTGTTGGTTTTGCTCCTGAACTTTATTTGATCCATTTTAAAAAGGATCAGGTTAATAATTTAAAAATTCTGGAAAAGGCTCGTCTTATGTTTCATTGTCGAGTAAAATTTGAACCTTTTCGTAAATCTACTACCATTTTTTTACAAAATATTACGCAATGTCGTCGTTGTCAAGCTTTTTGTCACGGCACTAAAAATTGTAGAATGAATGCCAGATGCATGTTTTGCGGCTCATTCGATCATGAAAAATCTAAATGCCTTTTTGGTGGTGATAAGCCAAAAACAGAATTTTTTAAGTGTGCGAATTGCGCAGGTAATCATTCCTCGAATTCTCTAGACTGTCCCATCAGGGCAAAAATTATTGCTTCTAGGAAAAATCCCAAAGTTTCCAGAAAAGTTTCTTCTCCTCCTTCCTCTTTTTCGTCTTCACACGTCGGGCCGGCAAACAACCTGCCTGTTCGCGGTCAGCCTCGGCCTACATTGGAATCACGGCTGGGTAATACCCGAAGTGATTTTAATGTTACCTGGGCTGATTCTGCGCCCCAGACTCGTTGTTTATCGTTCTCAGAGGTGGTTGAAAATGGGATTCCCTCTTCAGGTTTAACTAATAAAAATGGGAAAAAAACAAGTCTCAACGTTCATGCGAAGGCTTGGGAAAATCCCCGAAATTCAAATACTTGTTCTTCTCCTTCATTTTCTGATCCTAACAATTTTGTTGATTTGGGTGAGATTACTGAGGAAAAATTAAAATTTTTGCATCAAAATTTAATGGAAATGATGCAACTTATGTTGAAAGCAAATTCAATGTTTGAAGCTTTTCAAACTTCTTTTAATTATGCTAACAAAATTATTATGACTTTACGATTCCCTCATGGATCCAAATAGATGTTTAAATATTATGAATTGGAACGCTAGATCTTTGCTGGCTAACCAAGATGAATTCTTTTTATTTTTGAAAACTCAAAACATACATATTGCTGCCATCACTGAAACTTTTTTAAAGCCAGACAATAACTTGAAAAGCAATGCTTTCTTTAAAATTTTACGGAATGATCGACTTGATCGACAAGGTGGGGGTGTAGCTATTGTCATCAATAGTCGTCTCAAATTTAGACTTCTTCCTTCTTTCAATACAAAAGTCTTAGAAACAATTGGAATTGAATTAGAAACTTCTATGGGGAAAATTATAATTGTTGCCGCATACTTGCCTTTTCAATGCAGCGGTGAACAGAAAAATTTTTTGAAGGGAGATTTACAAAAACTCACCAGAAATAAATCTAAATTTTTTATTATTGGTGACTTTAATGCAAAACACCGATCTTGGAATAATATTTCATCAAATTCTAATGGGAATATTTTGTTTAATGATTGCTCTGCAGGTTATTATACTGTTGAATATCCTAATGGGCATACTTGTTTTTCTTCAATTAGAAATCCCTCCACAATTGATTTGGTTCTAACGGATTTAGGCGAGCATTGTAGTCAATTAGTTACTCATGCGGACCTCGATTCAGACCACCTTCCAGTAACTTTCTCTTTATCCCAAAGTCCCATCGAAAACCCTTTAAAATCAACTTTTAATTTTCAAAAGGCTAACTGGGAGCGATATATGAATTTTATTGAACGTAATTTAGATGTAAACGTTCCACTGAATTCAATAGAAGATATTGATTTGGCTGTAGAAAATTTGACAACTTCAATAGTCAATGCTAGAGCCGCTTCAATACCTAAAGTTAAACAAAAATTTAATCAACCTTTAATTGATGATGATATTCAGTTTTTGATACGACTGAAAAACATTCGTCGGCGCCAATTTCAACGAACTAGGGATCCTTATTTGAAATTAATTTATTGCGACCTTCAAAAAGAGATCAAACGTCGTTTAAATTTCATTCGTAATGAAAATTTTGCTAAAGCAGTAGAGGACATAAAACCCTACTCAAAGCCATTTTGGAAATTAACTAAAATTCTGAAAAAGCCCCAGAAGCCAATTCCTACTTTGAAAGATGGGGATAAACTTCTTTTAACTAATTCAGAAAAAGCTCAAAAATTAGCCCAACAATTTGAGTCTGCTCATGATTTTAATTTAAACGTTGTTAGTCCTATTGACGCTCAAATTTCCCTAGAATTTGATGATATTCTTTCAAAGCAAAATGTGTTTGAAAGTTCTTGTGAGACAAATATTGATGAACTTAAATTGATTTTCAAAAAATTTAAAAATATGAAAGCTCCGGGGGAAGATGGGATTTTCTATATTCTTATTAAAAAGTTGCCTGAAAGCACTTTAAATTTTTTAGTTAAAATCTTCAACAAATGTTTTCACTTGGCTTATTTTCCCAATAAATGGAAAAATGCCAAAGTAACTCCAATTTTGAAACCTGGAAAAAGTGCTTCAGAGCCATCAAGTTATCGACCAATTAGTTTGCTTCCTTCTTTAAGTAAACTATTTGAGAGAGTTATTTTGAATAGAATGATGATTCACATTAATCAGAATTCTATTTTCCCTGATGAACAATTTGGTTTTCGTCATGGACATTCTACTACACATCAACTTTTGAGTGTAACTAATATGATTAACGCTAGCAAATCTGAAGGTTATTCAACTGGTGTTGCTCTTCTTGATATTGAAAAAGCTTTTGACAGTGTTTGGCACAAAGGTTTAGTAGCTAAATTAGCTCGATTTGATTTTCCTGTATATCTCACCAAAATTATTCAAAATTATTTGACTAGCCGAACCTTACAAGTAAGCTTTCAAAATTCATGCTCTGAAAGGACTCCCATTAGAGCTGGGGTCCCTCAGGGCAGTATACTTGGGCCAATTTTATACAATATTTTTACTTCTGATCTTCCTGATGTACCAGAAGGAAAAGGTAGAAGATTATTTGCTGATGATACTTTGCTTTCAGCCAAAGGTCGAAATTTACGGGTGGTACGCAGTAGATTGCAACAAAATTTAAATTCCTTTTTGAATTACTTGAAAATGTGGAAAATTTCTCCTAACGCTTCCAAAACTCAACTTATTTTATTTCCCCATAAGCCAAGAGCAAATTTTTTAAAACCTAATGAAAATCATTCCATAACTTTTAATGGGGTTTCTTTAGAATGGTCTGATCACGTGAAGTACTTGGGACTCACACTTGATCGGAATCTTACTTTTAAAAATCACATTGAAGATATTCAATCTAAATGCAATAAATACACTAAATCTCTTTATTCTCTCATCAACAGGAAATCCAGGTTGTGTCTGCGAAACAAGATGTTAATCTACAAACAGGTCTTTCGACCAGCGATAATGTATGCAGTCCCGATTTGGTCTAGCTGCTGCGCGACGAGGAAGAAAGCCATCCAGAGGATTCAGAACAAGGTTCTGAAAATGATTTTGCGGCTTCCACCTTGGCACAGCACCGAAGATCTTCATCGGATTGCAGGCATAGAATCGATCGAAGAGATGGCCAACAAAATCATCTCCAACTTCAGAGGCAAATCGATGCAGTCTTCCATCGCAGAGATTCGTTCTCTTTACAATTAAGTTAGTTTATAGGATTTAGGATTAAGTTTATACATCTTTTTTTTTTTTTTTTTTTTTTGCTTAACAGGATATTCTCCTTTAAATCAAATTATTTATTGCTAAAGCAAATTTAAATCAAATAAACAATGTTTAAAATTAACTGTATCAAAGAGTTGAACTGATCATAATTGATCTGAACACTTTAATTTAACTTTAATAATGTAACTTAAATGTAATGATTAAAAGACTAATAAAGACATATTAAAAAAAAAAAAAAAAAAAAAAAAAAAACGATAGCACCGGCAAACAACCTGGTTGCGCCAAATAGCAACAACAACGGAAAATCCAATATTGTATATCGGGTCAGCCACAAGCAGCATCAATAACCATCCCCAGCGGCACGCATCTACAGTGGTCAGAACCAACTGTGCGTGTATGCAAATAGAATGACCGATGACCGAACGTAGGTACTCGATCGACAATTACGAGTAGTTGATAGCAGCGAGTTGGTAGCGAGACAAAAGAAAATTGTTTTGGTGACCCGTGTCGTGCGGTCATATCGTTTAGCGAGCGTAGCAAATACAGTCCACTTTTGTGTTAAGATCGAAGTTAAGCGTTTTTGAATTGAGTGTTGAAAATAAATGTTCCCCCGTGATCGTATCCCACTCTAAGTGCCGTGTTTATTAATTATTGTTTCGAACTAAGTACGTCAGGGAACTTCGCGGCTTTCCGAATCAGCAGCTTTGGGGATTGGCCTAAACACAACCAATAGCGTTCTCGCGTTCATACACACACATTCACATCAATAAATATAAATAGCCTACCATTGTAAATAGTTAGTTAGTAATAAAGTGACCATTATATAGTGAACACGTATCTATTCTATCCCGTGAAACCGAATCCCTCTTCGGGCGGAAACCCCATACCAGTGTTCTGAATATCACTCATTTTCAATGAATGTTTCTGATTGCACTTCGCACCTGAACGTACAGCGGTCGGGTTTCGTTATTGATTGCTACTGGACCTACCCGATCATCGATCGTTCAATTCATCGCTAAAATACAGATCACCTCGCACGATGCTTGCTGTCAAAACAGTGCAGCACCATCATCAAATTGGAATATCACCAATGCGCAATGCATATGGCGAATCTTGTTGGTCTTCGATCAGGAGTGAATGGATCAGGCAGTGAGTGAATGATACATGAAGCCGATCATTAGCGTATTTTGTTTGATTTGATATGAAGCAAATTAATAAATTTATTTGTTGTTATAACGTTTTTTAACATCAGTATGATCAAAATCAAATTGCAGTTGTGTTTGTGAGGGAAAGATGTTCACTTTCGCCGTGTTTTTCAATTTTTACAAGTTCTCTTATCAAAATGTCGTACGTCACGTTAAAACTACTGAGAATTTATGGTGTCCCGCACAACTGTTTGATTTTTCTCGTCCTTAAAAAAATAATTTTGAATTTCATATAATTCAGGCAGATACTGAGTGAGCTACATTCAGAATGGATCAGTTTGTATCTCACTCATCTCCGATATGCGATGTTTGCTGAACCGATGATTCTGAATGATGCGACTCGGTTTGCATAGCTGATAGGAGCGCTGATCGAGATTGCATACCAGCCAGGCGAAGCAGTAGCGAGGGGCGCTATCCCATTATACAATCGGAATGTTTCCAACAGGAAACGTATCCTGAGTGTTTGTTTTGATTGATTTTCGGACCATTGCCCCATACACGCATTCGTAACTGTCCTATTTCTAAAAGAACTAAGCTTTAGGATTTTGTAAGGGTGTAAATTTTTTCTTAGCAGCGCTGTATCTCATTCTTCATTGAACTGATTATCTTAATTCAAATTTTAGTTTAATTTTGATAACATGATCTTCATTTTCACTGAATACACATAGTATCTCCAATATTACTGTTATTCCTAATACGAGAATGAAAACAAGAAAAAAAATCCTAGTTTTCGAACCCGGTTGTTATGATGCACACATTTCTCATATTGTTTTTCATCAAAGCTGCCCATTTTTCATATACCAAATGATAGATTATAATCTTTACAATCGATTG
This sequence comes from Uranotaenia lowii, assembly GCF_029784155.1. Classification (NCBI taxonomy): domain Eukaryota; kingdom Metazoa; phylum Arthropoda; class Insecta; order Diptera; family Culicidae; genus Uranotaenia; species Uranotaenia lowii. The sequence goes on from NC_073693.1 coordinate 249,735,537, forward strand.
ATTTGCTTTTTATGTGGTTTTTAAAAATTTGTAGCAACGTTTTCCGAATTTACTAAAAGATGTTGGAATTCGACCAGATTTTCAAACGATTTGTAGCAAGCAAGCACACCACCCCGGGAGAGCTTAAATCGAACAAAATCCATGGCTCTCCCAATCGTGCTCTCGAAATTTGCCGTCCTAAAGCCTATAGCCAGATCACGGCAACTACATACAATCCGTGCCGCCTCCTGTTCCTTCAGTGTGCTATATGCAGATCCCTGCAACCTTACACGATTTGTCTATGTATCGTGTGACCAATATCTTTTAGATAAGTGCTGGTGAATCTCGTTTTTAAGCTTTTTTCCCTCAGATTTAAGCATTTTTTTGCCTTGAGAGCTTAGGAGATGGAAGCTCAAATCTGAAGCAAAAAGCTTAAATCTGAGAAAAAAAGCTTAAATCTGAGAGATGTGCTCCACACGGATTGTGTGTCGTTGCCGGGATCTGGCTATAGGACGGCAGATTTTGAGAGCACGACTGAGAAAGCCATGGATTTTGTTCGATTTAAGCTCTCCCGGGTGGTGTGTCGCTTGCTACAAAACCTTTGAAAATCTGGTCGAATTCCAACATCTTTTAGTAAATTCGGAAAACGTTTTAAATTTTAAATTTTAAAAAACCACATAAAAAGCCAATCAATCGATTGTAGAGATTATAATTTATCATTTGGTATATGAAAAATGGGCAGGTTTGATGAAAAGTTTTAAGAAATCACGATAACAAAATGAGAAATGTGTGCATCATAACAGCCGGCTTCGAAAACAAGGAATTTTTTCATGTTTTCATTCTCGTATTGCGAATAACAGTAATATTTGAAATACTTTGAGTATTCAGTAAAATGATAATCATGTTATCACAATTAAATTAAAATGTAAATTTTGAAAATCGGTTCAAATAAATAGAAGATACAATGCTGCAAAGCATAAATTTCCTAACTAATGAATGTAAAATCATGAAAGTCGGATGACATATATCATCAGCGGAACGCGCTCAAACTCTCGGGTCATATTGACCGGAACGGCAAATGTGTAAGTTTTTTTTTCGGCATGTCAGTTGGGGCATTTCCGGTGATCACCGGAAGTTCCTTTTTCTTCAGATTATGTATCTCGTGGTTTTAGTAATATGTTCCAAATTTCATATTTTTCCGATTTTTTTCAAAGGAGTTATGACGGATTTAAATTTAAATGGTTAAAATAGTAACGCGGGGTAATACCACAATAGATCAACAAAATGGTCGCAGTGTACTCTCTCCCCAACAGAAAAAATGTTGATAACTAATGGTTCAAAATATATTTTAAAAGTATTATGTTTTTTGGGGGTTCGAATATTTGTTCTGTTTCAATTCGAAAAATCTAAAAAAAAATCGCTTGCTAGAATTGTTTTTTAGTTCAGAGCAATGAACAAATCTTTTTCGTTAAAATGAGGAAGCTACTGTAGGATTCGGATTCAACACGTTTCACACCTTAGATTGAATAGATGGGGATGCACCTGGCTCATGGAGTTCTGTTTCTTGAATTTGAGATTGACAACACGACGCTCACAATGTAAGATGAACCGATGAAATCAACCCTTCAGGTTTGGTAAGGTTCTTAAACATATTGAGGAATCATATTTCTATTAGATTTTCTGTGGATTGTATATCCCAATTATTTTTCATAGAAAAAAACACTCTTTTCCAGACACCGTCCCTGCACGACAGAAAATAATGACAAAGTTATTACGATCATGGTTAGATACGATAAATTTTGAAAGCTCCCCTCAGAGCGGAAGTTTCCAAAGCTTGGCGCACTCCTATATGATGCAGCACACTTTTCTCGGATGCTCCCGGAAGATTTTGAAGGGCTTTATTTTTCTCAGAATGGCATCGAAGTTGAAGGTAGCACGAGTGTTGGTCGATAAGTGAACTTTCCTGGTCCTAAATCTTTCCCCGGCCTCTGGCTCAAAAGTGAGTCACAGCAACTCTGGGCCGGGGTGCGGAAATTGGAACGTACCTACTAACGGATTATATGTATTGGCAAGTCTTGGCTCCATGCAGGAACACCGAACGATTCAAGGAATGTTGCTTATTGGAAAAGTGGTCTTTTGTCGAGCGAAAGGGTTTCGGGTTTCCTCACCTTTTTTTAGGAATAAGTCTGGGCATCCGGCAGCTTAGACTTAGAGAGGGAAACAAAATGTACAACCAAAATCGACCCGGCACCCCTAAAAAGGGAGAGAAGCGCGTGTGAGACCAAAAAGGAAAAAGAAAGCGAAAGTTATGGCGACACGTGATCTTATTAAAATGCTTTCATAAAAGGTTGATTCGATTTTTGGAAATAGCCGACGAAAAGGGAAAAATGAAATTGTAGCCAATATAAAAGCGCGAGCTATTTTACGCTTCATTGGATGATTGATGGTGAAATATTGTTGCAGGTTATTGAATTGATCACCGAGGTGTGCATTGTTTTGGAAAATCAACTAATTATATACCTTAAAAGAGATTTGTACGTATTTTATAATTCTGTATATTTTAAATTTTTAAATAACGAAATATTTCGTTTCATTGTTTAGTGCCTACTGATCCGGAAAAAAATAAATCAAAAGCTTTTAAAATGGGGACCCAAGAACCAACTAACAATTTGTTCTAAATTTCACAACTTCCTCAAAACTATCGCATACATTATTTTAAAAGCCAAAACGCATTATGTGCTTTTACAATAAAGCTTAACTTTATACAACCCCTTGGAGCATGCTTCAAACAAATAAATCAGTTGTATTTTTGAAAGTTGTGTAAATTATTATCGATTTAAAACTGGTTGATTAAACACGAACATGACATCACGGAGAAAAATATTTAGATATATCAGGTTAAGTACGCGTCTACTTGAACGAACATAAATATGGTTGTTTGGGCCTGATCCGAAAATTCGATCAAGCCAACCATTAGATGATACATTGCCACGAATGGACAAATGTATGATTTAGCGATCGCATCGGTGCTTAGAATCCAACAGGAATTTTCCGTTGATCATTTGTATGGATTTTTTACTGTAAATGCTGCTTCCCGTGAACGTGGGGCATCGTAGACTCAAAATACTTATAAAACTATTTTGAACATATAAAATGCATGTTTTTTTTCCTTTTTGTTTTTTATGAAACCTGTTTCTATTTTTCTATTCAACCTTCAAATTAGATCGTGGCATGATTTTTTATTGTAACCACTGCACTGTTTGTTTTTGCTGCTGCTGAATCCTGCTAAATGCTGACACAAAATCCTGTTTTTTTTTTATAATGGAAGCTGAACATCCGGCGCCCCGATATAAAATAAAAGCTCTTATTAAAATATGATAGAGATAAAAATTTCAAAAGTTTAAGAATACTACTTACATGATATTATTTTGTTAGTTCTGGTTTTTTTTTAGTTCACCTTCTGGATCCTTGGAGATAGTCGTCTTTCTATGGATCAAGAAATCAACTGAAAGAAAATCATATTCACGTTTCCGCTCTGTGCTGGTCGACTTCTTCAATGAGAAATAATTTTTGCTTTTTTCCTCCAAGTCAGACAAATTTCTTGCTTGTTTATACGAAGTTCGAGGTCTAGTCAAGTATCAGTGATATTTAAGAACTAACTATCAGATTGTATAATGTAGACAAGGAAAATATAGCCCAATCTACCAGCTGTTGAATTATTTTAGCGATCAGCAGTTGAGAAATCCTCTACAGCCAAATCAACAACGCTAGTTTGTTCGTAGTTAGAGATATTTTTTTGTTGAAAAAACAATTTGGAAAAAAATTGTGTCATTTTAAGTTACTTTCCGTCTTCAACCATTAAAGCCCATTCGTTAACTCTTTGGTTCAACAGGGATCATGTTTAGGAAAAAGAGCTAGTTTATCAAGGAAGAACTTTGGATGGTATTGATTTGCCTTCAATATTTTACTCGATCCATTTTATTTGGACGTTTATAAAATGCCTCAGAGAAATAGGAGTTTCCTTAGGAAATGTCTAGGAGCATAGGAGGTGTAGGAAACTCATGATCGCACCATTTACCAAAATGGATCCTGATCTTCACCTTTCACCAACTAACACAACCCCTTCCTTGGATACTTGAACATGGATTCGCAGACGTATAGACGGTTTCCATAGTTTGTGATACTAGCTTAAATCTGGTTCTGACTATTCCAATTTTTTTTTTTGGAGTGCAGTACCGAGAGGTTGCTGGTTGAACTTAAAGAGTATCTTATTAACAACCCTTCCTTTTTCCCCATTGACTACTAGGACGTGGCCGGCGCTGTTATTAATCATATAAAAAGGGAGAGCATCAGTTTTGTACAATGAGAATGACTGCTAATCCCAAGCACCATTCTTTTGGACTTTGTGCAAAATTGATGGCCTCGATTAATCACGGAGTAGCAACCATTGGCGATGTGGAACTTGTTCTGCTTAGCCACGCCAGCGATCGTGGAATTCGAAATGTATAGTTTGAAAACAAATGTAAAAAATACGAAGTTCCTCTAGAATCGTTTAAAAAAACCTGTAAATGAAGCATTTCGAGTTCAATGATTTAAGGTGGATATGAGTAGTCAACCAAGCTAAGCTAGCTAAGTTAGAGATATTTTTTTGTTGAAAATAGCCAACGATCTCCTTCGTTCGCTTTCTGGACAACTTGAATTAATTTTAAACTTAAAATTTTCTTATAGGAAAATTATTTGAAATTTAAAGTTTTTCTGGGAATCCGAACCACCGAGACGTACAACAAATTATTTTACCTTTTCGTTTCATAAAGTAACAAATTTGTAACAATTAATTAAAGATGTTATAATTTTGGCATGAAACAAAATAATTCACTTTTTTTTTGGTTTCAATAAAAATTCTTACTCAAGTTCATTTAAAAAAATTTCAGTAATGGGAAGTTCAAATAAGACCAACATAAATCTGAAAAATATGGAATATTGAAAATACTTTTTTTTTATTTTTGTCCTAGTCTAATTTACATTGATAAATATTTTTTGACTTGATTTTTTTTACGTATTCTCAGTAAAGTAGTTCATACGGCGAACACAATTTGAGATTTTTTTTTTGTTTTTCTTTTTGATATAATGGCTTGTTGCAAATTTGCAACATCATGTAATGGCAGGTCCCAAGCTAAACTCTTGAGTTCCATTGAGTGTTTTCGAAATATTCATCGTTAAAACAGTGTAAATGTTTATCGATAAAGTGTTATCATTACAAATGTTTTATTACCAGGTTCTAGCAACATTTAAAAAATATTGCAGATGAATGAGAAAAAAAAATGATGGGAACTTTAAAATTTTTGGAAAATACAAGTACAAATATTGGTTAGATCATTTATCATTCTTTTGATAACGAAACAAATTTGCAATAATAATGAAACTCAGTTTGAATCTTGAAAAAATTTAAAAATATTTTCTCTCGATTTTTGCAACTGATTTATCACTACACGATGACATTTAGTAGGGGTGTGTGGGGCCCCTCTTATAATTTGTTCTATTACTTCTTAATTAAAGAAGATAAAATGAAAAAAATGGTATGGTTTTCAACGTTTCGAACGTGTGGTTAGGCAAAAAAAAAAAATCGATTTCAATACCATTTTAATTTATTTTTTCTAGTTCTGGCTGTTTTACAAAAAGGTATTTATTTTGGATTTTTGAAAACTGTGGCTAAATGTGACCAATGGTAGGCCACCAAACCCAAAATGCTAAATTAACATGCATAGTTTATGAATTGACTAGAAACAGTAATTTCATTTTTGTAGTTATTTTGAAGTAATTTCAGGTGAGGAAATACAAATGAAAGTTGTATATGATCGAATAGTTTGAAAATCCTGAATCGCAAACGTTTTGGCAAAATTCCTTGGATCGGAATTTTGGTTGTCTATCTTATTCAATAAACTGTTGGAATATTTTTCATAACCCTTCAGTCGGCATAAGAAAACTATACAAAAAAGGGTGTATTTTAAAATGTATTTTAAATCATTAATGGTGGCCTCAGATTCACTCTTGTTGTGTGTATACAACGAACTATGATCTGCAAATTGGTTTCGTTTGATTGACACATTGCTATTTCTTGAAAATTTTAAAGCTTTAAAATAAATAAAAAATATGATTCGTACATTAGTTTACGACATGTGGAATTATATACTTACACAGATATACCACTCTCCTTTACTTTTTTTTTTCAAAATTCTGAGTAGGGTAAGTGAGCCTAATTTCGCTATATTTTGTCAGAGGTTTTTAAATTTGATATTATTACGCCGAATCTTTAATACTTAGTTAAACATTTTTTTTGGTAATTTTTTCTGAACTCTGTTTTGGTTTGAAATAATCATTTCAAGCTTTAATTTAAGTAAAATATCATGTTTTATAAAGTGTGTCGATGTTTCTAATTTGGCACTAATTTTTCCCTTTTGTTAACATATGGGAGTTCCTAATGTTAACATATGAGGAAAAATGTATCAGCGTACCCAATATTACACTATTTGTTCCTGATTTTGCATATGGGTCTTTTTTTTATACTTTAATGAACAAAATTTCAAAACTCACATTTTTACATATATTATAACGTTTTTGGAATGTAAATAGAGAAATAAGGACTATTAAAATCCTTCACAATATTCTGTAACGCTAGTTTTGAAGAAAGTAGTGGATGTTGAGCTTATTAAAATGTAAACTTTACCTTTTCCTTAGAAAATTCATTGTAGTGGATACAAAAAAGTACAGTTAAACAGAGCATCATGCTACATTTGTGTACACTTGTCCAATTTTTATTTTAATATAATGTAATGAAATTATCATTTAATGATATCAAAACGATGATAGTTTTTCAAATCTTGAGATAGTTTTTTGAAGTTTTTGATTCTCATAGAAAATCAAATAAATCGATATTTTTACATTTTTTGATGCCGTAAAAAACTTTACACAATGTGACGGGTTGGCTTAATGATATTACCTACAAACTTAATATTGATTTTATTATCCTATATCAACACTGTTGGTGTATGAATATATTTCGGACAGTCATTTAATTTTTTTAAATTAAATGTTTTTAAATTCCGTAACCAGTCTGGGCTAAAATGCATCGACATGCAAATCAATGATTCACAGTTTAAATCTTGTTTCCATATGCTAGAATATGATGTAAAATTTGTTGTAGTATTTTTTATCCTTAAATGTATACAGCACCCTTATGCTTTCTTTTTTTTTTAATCTTTGACAGAAAAAATATAAATTTTTATTCTGACAAAATCAAAAATAATTGCCGATCGTGCTTTATGCGTAACGACATCAAAAATATGTCAAAAATTATAACTATGAAAACTTTTTTTTTATTTTTCATAAAAAACAAAGGTTTTCGCTAACTACCCCTTTTTTTAGTAGGGTGAAAATCGCATGTTTTGTAAATTTAAAAACAACTGGTGGAACCGTTCTTCTGACTACGTAAATTTGATGTCCCATTAACCTTAAAACTTTCGATGTACAAACGGTAGGATTATCTGTGGACATTAGGTTTTTAGAAGCCATTGAATTTGAAAAGTGTTGCATGATACCCCAGATGACGATATACAACGTATTTTATTGATTTTTTTTATTTTTCCTTTCGATTCTGTTCTCGTTTTTTTTTTTTGATTCGATTATAGTCGTTTTACCATCTTTATGGCATTCGCGACTTTATCAACGTTGCAGTTGGCGGACCGTTATTGAAAAACTTATCCGGTACAACTGTGTTCGAAGTTTTCTCTTGGGCTCGAACTCGCGGACATCGGCTGAGGAGGCAACAGACCTGCCAACTGAGCTATATCACAAGCCCAATGTTCTCGTTGAGAAGCTCTCTGTAACTTGATGGTTTTCTTTCTGTCGCGAAAGGTGCGTTCTTTACAACCTGGAAAAATATTTTTTCAACACTTTTAGCTTTGAGATACACTGAAGTAAAAAAAATCATGTTTTATTATTTACTAGCTGATTTTATCCGGCCTTGCTCGAGTTCACATAAAATATAAATCAAAATGAATTGTTTGACTTTTCGAAATTTTGGAAGTTTTATATTCATCATTATAAGAAATTTGGCCCAAGTTTAGCCATGTTAGTTTTATTATTCTTTTTAAAGTTTTTTATTGAGAATATTCACTGTTCATCGTTTTCGTATTATCGAAAAATTTATAGTTACATATAAAGGTTTTAATTAATGGAAATTAAAAAAATCCTGGTATGCTAATTCATCCTTTCATGAAAAACATTTTTTACAACCATCATTTCTTAGGAAGCTTGAATAGATTTGGCCTAAAAGTTTTATCTTCAAAAGATTAAACTCCTTTTATATCTTTTCCGTCCCCTATCTAATGAAAATATCTGTTGAAGATTATCCCACTTTTCAATATGGATGATCTCCCTGCAAAATGGTATATTTAAGTTTCATTCATTTACTTGGAATTTTTTTAAAAACATCCGAACTTAGTTGAAGCATGTTGAAAACTCACTTTGCATGTTTTCAATTGCATGTGTGAATTCGCTTTTCAATTTCGCACTATTTTTTATAAGTTTACCTTAAATGTTGAAAGTTCTACTAATAGCTCTTCATGGGCACAAACATCCAATTAATGGATGGTAGAATCGACCACATTGGTCACCGCATTGATAACTCAAAAGTTAGAAATTGGTCAGTGAAATCGAATTGTTTAAAACTTAAAACCTCAAATTTTATTATCTAATCAATTTTCTAATCCTCTATTAAAATCCCAATTCAAGCGTTAAAATCGCAGCCTTGACCTTATAACTCTGAATCAAAAAAGTTTTTCTTTCTCTATGAGGAATTCCAAAAATATAAAAATTGTTGATCCTCAAAGCCCCCCAGCGGCGGTAAAGAGCACTTTGAAAGCCACTAATAGTCAATATATTCCTAAAAGGCTAGTTGTATTTTTCCATCAAAATGTAGGCTTATAATTGTATCCAAATATCTCGTACCGGTAGCACGTGTTTTGAACAGTAGAAGGTACAAAAACACCCGCCTAAATTTTTACTTTCAAATTTTTAATGCTTAGCAAGCTTTGATTTGCTATCCAGTACATGTGAGCTCTGGATGATCTTTTCTAATACCCGGCCCATGGTGATGGTGAAAATAATCCCGGTTCACAAAATGGGTGCCATGACTTTTGGTTAGTGGGAATAAAACCGTTGTTGTATGGACGACCCCCTTTCAAAAGGGGTCATCCGAAAATCTAAAAACATTTTTCATCAATCCTGGTCCTAATGAGCACCCATGCCAACTCTCTAGCTCTTAAGGCGGCTGAGCCTATTGAAGATAAACATGCAAACGAACAAACGGATATTACTTTTTATATATATAGATTAGCTCCATGGCCGTAGGAAAGGGGGGGGGGGTTTGGGGGTTAAACCCCCCCTCCCATGAGGGTCGTAAAGCGAGGTATTCTACTCTACACTCAAAATTTGAAATTCATAATCAAATTATGATAATACAGCAAAGATATAAAAGAGTAACTATCTGAACTATAAATTAATACCAAAACCTCAAAAACCCATTTCAAGTTCAAAATTCTGCTACAGTTTTTCAAAATTTTCTCACTTGTTCATAGAATAAGGTTGTCAGATTTTTTTTCAGCACGTATGCGGGCCGGATAAATCCAGACTCTTTTATATAAAAAAAAACTGGCGAAATCCGGGTATTCGATTTCAAAATTGTCGACCAAATTCATGCAAAACCGGTCAATTTTGGTCAAAACCTAGGAATTGCTCATCAAAAATCTATAAAAAAAAAAACCTCAAAAACCTTTCACGAATATTTTTTTTACCTTGCTGCAAAAATTTTGGACGCATGAATAAAAAAAATTACAACACAATTTATCCGGGATTTTCCAATGAAATCTTGGCAACCGAATCGGACCGGACTTTTCCCAAACTTAATATCAAATATCCGGGCCAATCCGTTTAAAACCGCAATTTGGCAGCCTTATCATAGAAATTCAGGTCTGAATATTGGATTTTAAATTGAACCCATTTTGAAGGTTCTGGTGAATTCAGATTAAACCAACAATACAGAATTTAACCCTCATCCGCATTAGATTTCATTACCCTAATCAGCACTTGTGGTGTCAATTTGACACCACAAGCTCAAATCGTTATAACTTTTGGCGTGTTAGACCGATTTAAACAAAACTTACATCAGAAGAAACCTTGTAATGTCAGTAAAATATGTTTAGAACATTATATATAGCTAAAGTTACTAGTTTTATCGTTATTCAGCATGAAAGAATAAAAAATCCGAAAACACATGCCTCACGAAAACTGCTGTAGTTCATATGTTACACGTCCAAAAAAATATTTGCCTTATGCATATGAAAGCTGAAGTTAGTGCCTACATCATGAAGACAAGAAATATTTTTTTAAATTTTTTTAATGATATTGTCACAAAAAGTTCAAAAAAGTGGTCTAAAAAACCTACTTTTCATTCGATTGCTAGTAAATACTGTTTGAGCGATGGTAGAGTTTTGAAAAAAATATGACTACAAAATGTATTTAAATTCCAACATTTTGCTGTCTTTAGATTTTTGATGTAACAAAACTTGAATTTACAGGAATTTTTCAAAGTTCACTACTTTGCGCGATTTTATTACAAATTGAAATTTCACCTGTTTTTGTGGTTCACCGTCAGGTTGTACCCGGATTATCAGTGCTTTTACTTTGTTTGGACCAACCAAAAGTATATTCATTGGAAAGCACATTTAATCTTCATTCTAGTGAGGTGCTGCAATTCATGCTGTGAAATTTCACAAAAATATGAAAATTATAAACGTAAAATCATTCCTGAATTTCTAGAACTACAAGCATTTTAGTTTATTTAAAAGATCGTTGAAAATTAAGTTAAAACACAATTCAATCAATCAAATTTATTTAAAATACATTCTATGACTTTGATACAGTTTGGAAAACTTTGACTATGTCCATTATTAGGAACATAGTGTTCCTAATTGTGGACATATACTATTTTTAGTTTAAATACGAAAAAAACATGATTCTAACATGCTTATTACTTAAATCATGATAAAAAACCATCCGACAAAAAATTTAAAAAAAATCGGTTGACAAATTCAGCTTTTATCTGCCATATCTAATCAGGTGTTTTTTAGGAAATATGCTAACAATTCCATTCAATTTGGTCATACTTTGAAACAATCCGGATTTTACGAAAAATCCTGTGAGTTAGAAAACAAATTTGTTGGTAAAATGAAAGTCCACATGATCCGTTACATTATCTTTTTTTATATATATATATAATTGTGATAAGGGAAAAATAACGTCAAAAACAGTCCAAATTGAATGGTATGTTAACATTAGGTACACATGCCAAATTAGGAGCACTTACCCTACATAGTTAAGGTATTTACTATAACAACTTAAGTTTGTATTTTCCCCGATAACCAGAAATCATAAAATAGTGTTCATTGTAGATCGTATAAGCATCCAGTTTAGATTGGAATTGTATAAACATCAGTTATATTTTATCGTTTATCGTTTGTATAGTTCATTATATACGATAACATTTTGTTAATCGTATAGGAAGATCAATAAAGTTGTTTTGAATCGCAGTAGCATTGTGTAAAGCTCAATACTTAATACCACAGTATGGTTGTTAAATGGTGGATAATGTGCAACACGAGACCCCATAGTGGTCATATCACATCTTATTCACAACTACTATCTCTACCTCTCCATGGTACCGGCTGGGATGCGAGTAACCTAAGCGGAGATCGGGTACCCAACCCCGGTGGATGCTTTGGTCGCATGCAGACTGAGAAGGTGACCGCACGCGTCTGTTCCCCAGGTCAGGGGCGGCGTGCAACAACAACCGAGCGTCTGTTCTCCAGGTCAGGGGCGGCTCAAACAGCGTCTGGCTTGCAGCAAGCGGCTGAATTTATGAAATGCGGCTCCCGCCAGCTAAGTCCAAGATGGCAGCCCCATCGCGGGATAGGGACTTTAGGCTAACAACCTATTGCTCCCGATTGAAAGAATTGTTACGGAATCCGAAAGAAATGACCGACCTGGAACTGGCGACGACTTTTAGCATGAAAACACGGACACGAATTGGAACTTGGAACGTTTTAACCCTTGCCCAACAAGGCAAACTGGCACAACTTGCTAGAGAGGCTAGCCGTCTCATGCTTGAAATTTTGGGACTGAGCGAAGTCCGTTGGCCTAATACTGGAGAACACAAGACACAATCCGGGCAAGTCCTGCTTTACTCTGGCATACGAGGAGAACATGCTACTCGGGAACGAGAAGTTGGTTTCCTGTTAAGCCCGCAGGCCTACGCGGCCCTCATTAGATGGGAACCGATAAACGAAAGAATAATCGTAGCCAGACTTAAAACACGGGTTAGAAACCTTACATTGGTCCAGTGTTATGCGCCAACTGACGTTGCCGACTTGCAGGAGAAAGAGCAGTTTTACAGTAAACTGAACAGCGTGGTAGAGAAAATTCCGAAGGGTGACATTCAAATCCATTTAAGCGACTTCAACGCAAAGATTGGCTCCGACAACCAGGACCTTGAGCGCATCATGGGGCGCCATGGTTTAGGACAGATGAGCGAAAACGGAGAGCTGTTTGTAGAATTTTGTGGCAACAACAACATGGTGATCGGTGGATCGCTTTCCCCCCATCGACCAGCACATAAGGTCACTTGGGTATCCTGAAATGGCCGAACAGAAAATCAAATTGACCGCATTTGCATCGGCCGAAAATGGAGAAGGAGCCTTCTTGATGTCCGCAACAAACGAAGCGCAGACATTGCATCTGACCATCACCTCGTCCTTGGCGAGATACGACTAAGAGTTGCGCGTGTCCAACGGCGTGAGGAGAAAGTCGGGTGTCGATACGACGTCCGCCGGTTGGAGAATCCAGAGGTGAAAAAGGCATACGTTGAACAGCTAGAATCCCGAGCCTCGGAATTGCCGAACAACGGAACAGTCGAAGAACAGAGGTGTGCAATCAAGAATGCCTTTATCACGACGAGCCATGGTACTCTCGGTAAAGTGTGTGGAAGAAGTGAATGAATGTCGGATGAAACATGGAGGATGGTCGATGATCGGAGAAAGGCGAAAGTCGGAATTGAGCAGGCATGTACCGGGTCAGCCAAAGCAGCCGCCCGCTTACGATATGCGGAGCTGGAAAAGGCAGTTAAACGAGCTTGTAGACGAGACAAGAGAGCCTGAACAAACTCCCTACCCTAAGAGGGAGAAAGAGCCGCCGCCAATGGAGATATCCGATAACTTTATGACATTTCTCGCTGCCTCAGTGGTGCTAGGACTAATGCCAGAATGCCGCTGAAAGACCGAGCAGATCAGTTATTGACCGATCGAACAGATCAGCTCAAACGATGGACTGAACACTTCGAACAACTCTTCCGAGTCACGAATAACTATGGCCAACAGAATTCGCAGCTCGAAGCGCCAACAGTAAGTCGCATAAATGGCGTCAACTCGGAAGCGCCTTCGCTGGCTGAAATAGAAGCGGCAATCAAAAACATGAAATCCAACAAAGCACCTGAGATCGATTGCATCCCTGCTGAAATGTTGAAAGCCGACCCTGCCCTGTCAGCACAAATATTGCACCGTCTTTTCGCTGACATCTGGGATACTGCAACATTCCCGGCCGACTGGATGCAGGGTATCCTCGTAAAGGTCCCGAAGAAAGGAGACCTGACAGAGTGCGGTAACTAACGAGGCATAACACCAAGTCGATGGAGATCAATCAAGCAAATCCCTCCAGTTTCATGGTAGCTGGGCAACAAGTTGAGAAAGTGGAGTGCTTCCAGTATCTTGGTAGCCAGATAACGCCTGATGGTGGTTACAGGAAAGACATCGAAACCCGGATCAGAAAGGCCCGATTTGCGTTTGCGAGTCTCCGAAACATCTGGCGGTCACGCCAGATCTCTCTACGAACGAAAATCCGAATCTTCAACTCAAACGTCAAATCCGTATTGCGGTACGGGTGCGAAACATGGTGCACATATGCGGTAACGACGCGAAAACTGCAAGTATTTGTAAACCGCTGCCTGCGGAACATCATCCGCGCTTGGTGGCCTGGCAACTGGATCTCAAATGAGGAATTACATCGCCGGTGTCATCAAAGGGTGCTAGAAATCGAGATTCGGGAACGTAAGTGGAGATGGATTGGGCACACGCTGCGGAAAGATGAAAACGAGATTTGCAGAGAGGTGCTAGATTGGAATCCAGAAGGGCATAGAAGAAGAGGCAGGCCCAGAAACTCGTGGCGGCGAAGCCTAGCCGCTGAAATCCGAACTATCGACGAGAATATTGACTTGGACCAGGTGAAGACGCTGGCTCCGGATCGTCAACAGTGGAGGTCTTTTACCACGGCCCTATGCACCGGTGGATCGGCGCAGGATCATTAAGTAAGTAAGTAAGTAAGTAAGTAAGTAAGTAAGTAAGTAAGTAAGTAAGTAAGTAAGTAAGTAAGTAAGTAAGTAAGTAAGTAAGTAAGTAAGTAAGTAAGGAAGTAAGTAAGTAAGTAAGTAAGTAAGTAAGTAAGTAAGTAAGTAAGTAAGTAAGTAAGTAAGTAAGTAAGTAAGTAAGTAAGTACAATTAAGCAATCTTTCATGCTTGCTATCTATGATGACATAATATTTCCATGAAAGGTCGTACAGTAATTGTAATAACATCGTAAAAAGGAGTTTAAACAATCTATTCGTACTTGTCATTCAAAGTCGTTAATTGAGAAAAACTTAATCGGTAAATAATTGGTAATAAAGCAGTTCCAATGCTGAGTAAAATCGTTATCATCTTATGTCAACAATTGCGAAAATTGAAAATCCTTGACGAATTTTTTTTTGCAAACATGAAGGCAGTTTTAACTAAGAAAAAAATTATAAAAATGAAAAAAAAGTGGCACATACAGTTGGCGTTTGTAAAAACACAGGCGACGCTTAAAAAAATCCGGTTCTGTATTAAACGATTCCTTAAAATCAGATGCTGCTTCTAAGACATCTCCGACAGAAAAAGATTCACTGTTGTCCCACAAAGTGTCCCATGGCATCTATGTATTACAGATTGTTGAATCGTTGAACAGTACAGTAAATAGCTAGCTAAGATTGCACAGCGCTGAATGCTATTATTGATTGTAATAGAATCGTCTATGGGATAGGTTAAAGTTGTATATAAAAAAAACGGCATATATAAATAGATTTGGAGTCCGAAATGATGCAGTCAGTTATATTCTATACGATCAATTGATTTTTGAACGGAACTCTCAACTGTACATGATCAAATTTGCTTGTTTGTATCAACATAAAATGGCACCGAGGAAGCATCGAAGGACAGGGATCGCTTGAAACTACCGGCAACTCTCTTTGTCGTCTCGGCGGCTTCCGGTTTTCGATTTCCCCCCAATCCAGACTTCCTGGCTGTCGTCAAACGTTCCCCAAACACTTTAATTACATTTGTAACGGTTGATTTGGCAACTTTTAGCGATTTTGCCAGCTTGGCATGCGAGTAGCTCGGATTTTCGCGATGCGCGAGCAAAATTTTGATACGCTGCTCTTCTTCCTTTGACGGCATTTTGACAACTGAAGAGTGAATTCCAGGGAGCAACATTCTACACACACACATACATTCAAAATGAAGGGTGTTCAGGTTTTTTAAATGCAAAATTGAAAGAAATGCGTCAAGTTGATATTGACCAAATTTTGACTGTATCACCCTTTATTTTGCCATTTGATGGTTTTCACTTGTTCCTACAGCGGATGCAATTTTCTAGACCTGTGAAATTTCGCATGATAGATCACAAGACTCAATTATCGGTTTAGCACAGTTCAATAAATATTTTTTTCAAAAATATATGTATACATATTATGTTTGCACAGTGTGCTAAAGAGCCGAAACTTTAGATCCAAAGAGCCGCATGCGGCTTGCGAGGCGCAAGTTGCCGACCTATGGTAGAGGTGTAAGATCATTCAAGAACATTTTGACCAAACTTTTTGATCTATTAGGGTTTTAATTGTTTTAGTTAGAGTCAATACAATGATTTTTGCAGATTCACTAGGGGAGATTCACTAGAACAAATTTCCCATAATCCCGTAATGTTTCGAAAAAAAATCAAAAACAAAGATCCTTTTAAATTCAGATTAACAAAATATTGTAAATGGAATTCAATCATTTCAATGGCTGCCATTTGTCCACTGTAAATCGTCCTTTCTACACCATTAAAAACGCTTATAATAGAACAAGGACCGGGGCATCTCAATTGAAAGCAATTAACATTCCTGATTGCTTCGCGTTCTGCTCCATTTCATCGTTTGCATATCAGTCCCGCGGAATGTCAATAAAATACCTCTTTCATGCGCCACGGATCGGAAGCCTTTATTAACAAGCCAGAACGTGGTTTGCTCAGAACAGTTTGATGTTTTCAGTAAATACTATAAATTCTTGAGCACGTCTTCTAGACTGAGCAAAAGGACGAGCGAACGAACGAACGAGCGAGTGAACTGATGCTTATGCGCCCTGTTTCCCAACAAAAGAAATGCATTTCTCGACCGGAACCGCTGAAAGTTGCCTTCAAGATACTGCCACTTGAGATACTGCATCTTAGGGAGTAGCTAGGAACTTTCCCTTTACTTCCTGTTCCTCTTCAGCCCGTGTCCTCCTGTTTTTCCTAGTCGTTGGAAAACCGCATCGTCATTATATCGCCCGAGAGTAGGAAAAGCACCAGCGAACGTCCGGTCCAACCGATGTTCAATTTCAGCTTTTCCGGAGCGTAAAAGTGTCGCCCCTAAGTGTTCTCGCCATTCTTCGGTTGCCGGAAGATGCGCATTGTTCCGAAAGCATAAAATGCTCGCAGCCGCCCTGTAGAACTTCCATTCCATAGTGCAGTTTTAACGGCTTCCGAAGCTCTCAGGAGGGCCAAGAATGGCAAAACGGCATAAAGTTTCCAATAAAGCGTAAAATCTCCCGCAATTTCCTGCTCGGTTTTATTAGTCACAAATTTATTACTGCAACCCCTCCCGGAACCCCATCATCTGGGGGCGGTCTCTCTTTTTCGAGGAGGTCGGTATAATATTTGCGGCCCCCCACAGAAGTGCCTAAAGGTTCGAAACCCTACCCATCCCACCCAGCTATCACGCCCAGAAAAAGATTTAGATGAGATAAAGGGCTTTCGAAAAATGTCGTGGAAAAGAATGAAATTAATTAGTTTCACTACACTCTGTTGCATGGGGTAACCCAATATCCGGCGAAAGTTGAGACGAGCTTTCGAGGGACAATGTTTCCTGGTATTTTAATTTTATACCCCGAAGCTTCGATATTGTCTATTCGCATTCTCTATCGCTTCTTCAATGTAACTGTGCAAGCATGCGAGCAAAATTTGTCATGGCGGATGCCTTCGATAAGAGATTTACGAGCAATAGATTCAGTAATTGTGACACGATTTGATTTATTCACATGCTTTGGACTACATATATCATTTATTAACTTTAATATTGAGTCAATTTATTTTCTAGATATGTACTTTGCAGACCCGTGAGAAGGACTCGCTCAAAACTTAAATTCAGCTCAAAATTTGATATTAGTTCGCAATAATAACAATGTTAAAAATTCACAATAAATAAGGAAATTGATTTCTGAAATCATTTTCCTACTTATGACCATCGCACAACTGATAACTTTCGAAATAAATCTGATTTAAAATTTCAAATCAATGCTTTTCCGGTACGTCATATATAAATTGTGCAACGTTCCTTGTTCTGAATAAGAAATTCGCTCGGATTAAATTTTGAGCAGTCAAGTTTAAAAATTTATAATCAATATTTTTGAAACGTCAGTAAACAAATGAGAATAAAAATTTCGGCTAAAATCAGAATTTAAAGCTTCGAACACCAGAATCAGTGCAGAGGAATAAAATAAATAAAATATAACACCAGATTTAAAAAGAGACTACATCCGAATTTTAACATGAATTTAAGATCAGGTCTGAAATTAGCTCTTATAAAAAGTTTGTTATTGAAATGATAATTATTTTTAACTAGCTGACCCGGTGTGCTTTA
>NC_073693.1:249754127-249791108 GCF_029784155.1 Uranotaenia lowii
TAAACGTAAGGATCTATAACAATCGTAGAAACATATCTCGTAACCAAATACCTTTCCATGCAATATTTGTTTCCATTTGTTGGCTTCGTAAGCATAAATTGAAAACTTATGCTATCAAATTGTACTGGGCTCACCCCCCTTCTCCTATGTACCTACTCACTTAAAGGGGGACGGTGTGTCAGATAGTCATAGAATCATACCAAAATGTTTTTTCCATGTGAAGTTTTATCCATTTCTCGGATTTTGTAAAAAAAAAAGTTAAATGTAAGCCTCCTCTTCCCCTTCCTATATTCCCAATTCAATCATCCTACTGCAAGAAAGGAATTGTTTCACATAGAAAAAGTATTTTTCGTACTCAAATGCTTTTTGATGCCAAATTTGGTTTCATTCGCTCGATGAATTCTCGAGTTATGCAAAAAAATTGTATGGAAGCCCACATTTCCTTCTTTAAATCTTTCCGCTGAAAAACGGTGGGGAATCAATTTATAATAGAAACATTTCTCGTATCCAAATACCCTCACATGCCAAATATGGGTTCATTTGCTCGATCAACTCTCCAGTCATACTGAAAAATGTTAGGGAGACCTTTCATCCCTCTTTTCATCCTCCTCTTTGAAGGAGTGAGGGATACCAAATATTCATAGAAGCATCACGTACTCAAATATCGTTCCAGTTCTTGAGTAATGCAGTAAAAATTGGATGAAACTCTTTCTTTCCTTTCTCTCCGCTGGAAGAAGGAAGGGGGCCTAAGACAATCATTAGAACATGTCACGTTCCCAAATACCCACCCATGCCCAAATTGGTTTCATTTGCTTAATAAGTTTTTGAGTTAAGTAAAAAAATATAAAAGAGGCCCCCTCCCCCGTTCTTATCTCCCTACTGGAAAGAGGAAGTGGGTCTAGAATAATCATCGAAATTTTTTTCGTATCCAAATACCCAGTCATGCCAAATTTGATTGCATTTGCATTATTAGTTTTTGAGTTATGTAAAAAAAATATGAAAGAGGCCCCCTCCCCTTTTCTATAGGGAGGGAAGGTCTCACATAATCATTGAAATATTTTTCGTATCCAAATACCTTCCCGTGCCAAATTTGGTTCCAATATCTTGATTAGTTTTCGAGTTATATGAAAAATTGTAAGGTAGTCCCCCCTCCCCCCTTTCTATCACCCCACTGAGAGAAGACAGTGGTACCGTAATATTCAAGAAATATTCCCTGTTCCCAAATACCACCTCATTGCAAAATTTTGATACCATTTGCTTGATTGGTTCTCGAGTTATGCAAAAAATTGTCTTTTGTTTGGGAGCCCCCCCCCTTCCTGTTAGTGGGAGGGGTCTCAAACCATTATAGGAACCTTCTCCGGCCTCCAATATTCTCACCTGCCAAGTTTCACGTAAATCGTTTAAGTAGTTTCTGAGTCTATAGGGAACAGACAGAAAGACAGACAGACAGACACACAGAATTCATTTTTATATATATAAGATTATTCATTTTAATTAACATTTAATTTCTCCACTTGCAATTGAGGGTTTGATTAAAAAATTTGAATCACGATAAGAAATTGTGCATTTTAGACTGGGGAAAAAATTATATTAATTTTAAAATTATGAAAATTTAACACAAAAAAACATGTATATTTTCCAGAGTGCGAGTCAGGGTTAAAATCAATCATAGAGGGTTCATTTTTTGAAGCTCACACACAATAATAAATTTATACATTTAAAATACAACAGTCCTGTACTG
The DNA here is from genome assembly GCF_029784155.1 of Uranotaenia lowii. Taxonomy (NCBI): domain Eukaryota; kingdom Metazoa; phylum Arthropoda; class Insecta; order Diptera; family Culicidae; genus Uranotaenia; species Uranotaenia lowii. Next base: position 249,755,869 of record NC_073693.1, read on the forward strand.
AAAAGTATAGGTTGGAAAACTTGTTTCTTAACAGACCAATGAGAAACTGATAAAAATTATGAAAAAGTTGTTTTGTCGTTTATTCAGGAATTCAGCAGTTCACAATAGTTGTGTGAAAAAATCCAATATTTTTGCTAGGTCAAAACTTGGTCAAGGGAAAACGCGTGTAAATCGGTGAAATCGTTTATTTAAAAAATCAAATTAAATTTCTCTTTCAAGTTCAATTAGTATAACATTCAGGAAAAATATTCACTTAGGCTTCCGCTTTTTCAAATCCGAATTGCAGGCCTTACGCTTAACCCCTGCCATCAGATTTTGTACAGCCACCTTGTCCACCTTCTTCGCCGCAGAAAGCCAGTTTGCCTTGAACTGCTGCTCGTCCTTAGCAGTTTTTTGGTCTTCTTTAGGTTCCGCTTGACAATAGCCCCAGTATTTCTCAATTGGGCGGAGCTCTGGCGTGTTGGGAGGGGTTCTTGTCCTTGGGAACCACCTGCACGTTGTTGGCGGTGTACCACTCCATGACCTTTTTACCGTAATGCAAGATGCCGAATCCGGCCAGAGCAGTACGGAACAACCGTGTTTCTTCAGGAAAGGCAGCAGACGTTTATTCAAACACTCCTTCACGTAAATTTCTTGGTTGACAGTCACGGAAGCTATGAAAATGCTGCTTTTCAAGCGACAGGTATAGATGGCTTGCCAAACCAGATATTTTTTCGCGAACTTTGACAGTTTCATGTGCTTGAAAATATCTGCTACCTTTCCCCTTCCATTTGCCGTATAAAACTTCTGTCCCGGAAGCTGCTTATAGTCGGCGTTGACGTAGGTTTCGTCGTCCATTACCACGCAGTCAAACTTCGTCAGCATCGTCGTGTACAGCCTCCGGAGATCGCGCTTTGGCCGTCGTATTGTGTTTATCATCGCGATTTGGAGTCACTACCTTCTTGTAAGTCGATAGTCCGGCTCGTGTTTTGGCTCGATGCACGGTTGTAGACAATACACCCAGCTTATTTGCGGCATCTCGGAGAGAGAGGTTAGTGTTTCGCTTGAAATTACCGGCAACTCTCTTTGTCGTCTCAGCGGCTTCCGGTTTTCGATTTCCCCACGATTCAGACTTCCTGGCTGTCGACAAACGTTCCCCAAACACTTTAATTACATTTGTAACGGTTGATTTGGCAACTTTTAGCGATTTTGCCAGCTTTGCGTGCGAGTAGCTCGGATTTTCGCGATGCGCGAGCAGAATTTTGATACGCTGCTTTTCTTCCTTGGACAGCATTTTGACAACTGAAGAGTGAATTCCAAAGTCAAAATGGGAGGCAACATTTTTTATACACACACCTTCAAAATGAGGGGTGTTCAGGTTTTTTAAATGCAAAATTGAAAGAAATACGTCAAGTATTGACCAAATTTTGACCGTATCACCCTAGTGAATCTTTAAAAGGATAACTTGAAAATCGGGCTTATAAGGGCACTTTTCATGGAATTGTTTTTAGTTATGCAGTGAAATCGTTGTCAAGGTATCAAGAACTATGCTTTGTCACCATTTTACATTATGAGCGATGAAAAATAATAGTAACCGCGTAAAAAAAAACCGTGTAAAAAAAAAACCTAGGTGTATTATAAGATGAAAAATGTTTATGTTAATAAAAATGGAATAAATGGATTAAAAAAAATTAAATTTTGAAGTGCCTGCTTTATAGTTCACAATTTGAAAATCGGAATATAAAAAAAAAAAGTACAAAAAAAATGTTTTTCATGTAATCAATTTTGATTTTTGGCTTTCAGGAAAAAAAATTCCAGAACACAAAAACTGATAAACAATACACACTTTAAAAAAACCATGCGTGTATCTAAAAAAACCATTCGTTTGATCGAAATACTTTCTACGGAAGAAATGAAGGTAATCTCATGATAATTCATGAAAAAATATAAAAAACATTATTTATCGTTTTTTTGTCAAAATCTTTACTTTATTCTTGGTATCTCCCATCGGCCGGCGTACACTTTTTTCAGTCATGATTTTGTTCAATTTTTCAACTTTTTCTTCTTTCAATCTGTATTGTAGGGTAGCTGCATCCTCCTTTTTCAATTTCTACAACTTTTTGGTCCAACAGTTCTCTTTTAATAGAAACTAAGGGGCAATTTGATAGATAAAGATGTTTAAAATTAACAAAACTTTGATTAGTTATGGAATTTCTGCTGACAAAATCGGACAAAACGAGATAAAACTATTATGAGATTAATATTAAAGTATAATCGGTAAATATAGATCGTAGGTTGCGAAGGGTACATACAAGTTTACTCTTTTTAGGCTTTTAAAATCAATGTTTTTGTTTTAAATAGTTGTTTTTATTTTCATATGAGCAGAATCTTGACAAATCATTATATTTTATACGAAACTTCCAGCAAATACATACTTTAATATGCTAGGGACCTTACCGCGAGCAGACATGTTATGGGATTCAAACTCTGGAATTTGTTTGATATAGGGTTTTTTAAAAGTTCAGTCGTCCTTCAGAAATCACCTGTTTCATTGCCTTGGTATCAGCTTTACAGCTTACGAGTTCTGCAACTTGCAAAAATGTGTTATTTGAGGGTTAGTTATGAATGACTCATAATTAGGTATCACTGTCGGCTTATCAGAGAAAAAAATTTTTGGACACTTCACCGATTTACTCTTAGTATTTCGTTTATTCAAAATAAAAAATTCTGGTATGAGACTTGACTTCCCTGAAAATCCTTAATAGTAGTTGCCGATCAATGTGCTTCACTACTATACTTGATTTGAACTTTGTGGGACATTTTTGACAGTGTTTGCATACTTTCCCACCACTTACACACACTAATTCTTTGAATAGTCAACATTTTTGTCTGCTATCAATTTGATAATGATGGTTTTTGATGGAAACTGTGCAAAAAGAGTGCCCCAAATGACTCGACTTTTAAAAAGATATGCGATGCAGGCTTAAATTTATCCTAGGCCTAGTACAAGATCTCATGTCAAATTCGGGTCAGATTAGATCACGGGAAGGGGATCGCTCAACGAGCCTGAAGTTGATATGGGAAACATGAAAAACCAGTTTTACATCAATAACTTTGGTTCCCGTCGGCCGATTTCTTTCAAAAACGGTTTTTCTTAAAGCCTTTATTATGAGAAATATTTCATTAAGCTTTATTATGAGAAATATTTCATCCGAAGACTGCATTTCGATAAGAGTTAAGATATAAAGTTAATAGGTTTCAAAAATGGGCTAACTTTCTTACGATGATATTCATTACTGTTAATGAGGCGCCAATATGTTCGACCGCACTGACTCATTAACAGTGATGAATACCATCCTTAAAAAAGTAAGCCCATTTTTGAAGCCTTATAACATCTTTACCTTAACTCTTATCGAAATGCAGTCTTGGGGTGAAATATTGCCATAGTTTGGGCTTTAAGAAAAACTGTATCCAAAAGAAATCGACCGAAGGGAACCAAAGGTATCGATGTTTAACTGGTTTTTCATGCTTCTCCCGAACAAAATGTCTCAAAGTCTCAAACAAACTTCAGGCTAGTTGAGCAACCCCCGTAATCCGATCTGGCCCAAATTTGGCATGAGATCTGGTACTAGGACTAAGATCAATTTTAGCCTGCAGCGCATTACCTTTCACAGGTTTTGAATTTCCCATACCAATTTGAGGCAGTCTACTGTGCAAGATATTTTTTTTTTATCTTGCATCGTAAATATCTCAAAAAAACGCGTGAATTCAATTTTTGAAAAAAAAATAGGTCGATTAGCAATTTTCACATGCAACAAAATGCTGTTAAATTTAAAATGTCCAATTACTAGTAAATGAGAAATTAGCAAAAGAAAGTGTCCCATTTCTAAAAGAACTAAGCACTAGTAAACACCTGTCACATGGTTTCCATTTGGTTGATGTGTTGAATAAGTATATGATGAATGAAATTGGAAGGTTTAATAGTTGGTTGAATTTTTTTTTATTTTAACTTCTTAAAGAAAACCCACACTAAAGTCAAGGGAGGGTTTTGTGTGTCAAGATAAAAGTTTTAATACAGAAGATGTGTGGAATTTCAATAAGAAATTAACAATTGAAAATAAGTATAAAATTTGTGAACGTTATAAAGTGTCAACCTAGGTCTAGAGGTATAAAGAACAAAAAAGCCAATATTCAGACACGTTTGTTAACACTTATTTTCATAAACCCTTTTTGAACCGAGTAGTTTCCTATTACCATTAGAGTGGCCCGAATGGCCCGACTTTGAAAAAAATATGCGCTGCAGACTCAAATTTGCCTAGTACAAGATCTCATGCCAAATTTGAGCCATAATAGACAAAGGGGAACTCAACGATCCTGAAGTTTGTATGAGATTTTGAGACAGGAAAATATGAAAAATCAGTTTTTCATCTATAACTTTGGTTCCCTTCAGCCGATTTCTATTGCCATAAAAAAGTTTTTTTATTTTCCAGCGGAGCCTCTTGAAGGTATTTTAGAGTACTCGGTTGTCCGTGTTGTTTGAGATACTCAGATCTCAAATCTTTCGATACCACTTCACCATCGAGGCCAACCGGCACCCCACTAGAGAAAATTAATGCAAAATTTTAAATCAATTCGTCCAATTAAGAATCTCCCTTTCGTCTGGGTTCTAGGGTAGCCACGTCGAATCGAACTATCCATCGAGACTCATATTTGGACTCCACTTTTTCCGGAGCAATTCATTTTCCCGTGCATTTAATGGCCCGTCTACCATCACCGGCTGGAAGCCAAACCGGAACCGGAACCGATGCCAGATGCGATGATCAATGGTGGTCTCGATTGACCCACACACGCGACGTGGATCATTTTGGCCAAAGGCGGAAAGTGGCCCTTGATACGTTATGAAGTGAAATATAGACTCTAGTACTCGAGGAAGATTGGAACCGTATGTGCCTATCGGTGATAAATGATTCCATGATGGTGGCACCGTATATTATATGGGACCAAAATCGGTGGACAGTTGGAAAGAGCGCCAATGAATTTTCTCTTGCTTGATTCCTGTTTTTTTTCTTTTATGTAGTTGCTCATTCCCCATAGTTTTGAAATATCTTTCAAATTGAAATTAATAAAAATCATTGTATTTTCTCATTAATACAGCCATGGCATAAAAATCCCATGGATAAGTATTGATAAGTCAACTGATTCATAATTTATGCTTATATGGACAAGTTTTCGTTGCACATTCCGTTTCATATTTTACAAATTTTGATTTTTTTTTATACCATAGCATAGTAAGGGATACTTATATTAAAATACGATTTTTGGCTTCGATTCTTAGGAATATTGTAAACGACAAAAATTTTTTGGAATTTGATTCGACCTTTAAATCAAGTCCTGGCTAAGGGATAACGAAATAAGTCAGTGATTTTTTAAGTCAAATAAAAAAATAACTTTATCCTTTTGTCATAAAAGGCTGATCGTTACTTGTACTTGCTATACTCGTTACTCACTCAACGCTTCTCGTTACTCGTAAATTGGATCAAGCTTTTCGCTTGCAAATCGCAACTCACTGTGGCTTCTAACGCTTCTCTTAACTCGCTACTTATTATTCGCTACTCGCCTTTCGCTATTCGATACTCACTGTTTGCTACGTGCTTCTCTTTAATTGCTACTCTGCTTCTCGCTATTGGATATTTGTTACTCGCTACTCTCTATTTGGCTGGAAAACGGTAGACAATGTGCAACTCGAGACCCCATACACCCAATCTTTGGGTAGTGGTCGTACTACCTCTTATCTCACTACTCTAGATCGGACATCCAACCCCGGTGAATTTTCAAGATGGTCATGCCAGAGCTGCGGCAACACACACAAGCTTGGAACAGCTTGTGATGAATTCCATGCGCAGCTGGAACTTGAATACAACCGCTGCCCAAAACATGATATCAAGATCGTCACGCTCAGGTCGGCCATTAGGAGGAATTGAAACCGACAGTTGTGTGTAGCCTATAATTGTCAGCCCAACACTCTCTCAGCCGATAGCCCTTTCCGAGTCGGCAAATCGCCTTCACTATACACACACACACACACACACACACGACGGCTGAGTTGCCGTGAGGTAAGCGGTCGTCAGTTAGCCAACGATATTCAGCGAGGCTGGTTGTGTGTCTCCCGTTTCAGTCGACGAACACCAAGTTAGTTTTGCACAATGGCGTATCCTGCCAGCAGAATAATTCGAGGGACTGAACGGGAGGTTCACATTTTTGTTTGTTTGTTTTGTTTAGTGTTTTCAAGTGTGGTGAATGCCAGTGTGCCTGGACGTGGAATTAAACGGTAAGTGGTTTGTTTTGAGATAGATTTAAAAGAAAGAATTGGTGTTCAATTTTTTTTTCTGGTGAAATCCATGACCGTGACAAGCCAAAGTGAGTGTGGATAAAAAGGGAGCTGTTTAATAAAGTCTGATTTTGATCTTGGGAGTGTGAAATTAGGATATTTTTCAATCAGATGATCCCTGTTAATGGAGTGTTATGCTTTGGGTAGTTTGCATTTACTGAGATAGTGGCCCACTTGGGGAGAGAATCATCGTAGCGATTATTTTTCGACTATCCTTTTTTCCCACTTGCTGGTTTCTAAGAATTCTCAGAAAGAATGTTTGCCAGCCAATTAGGATATATTGACAGTTCTACACGAACACCACCTTAGCAGGAGGCCTCAGCCCTAACCTCAAACCATGGGAGAACAGAATCGATTTTTGAGAAGGACGCACGATAAACGCGATTTTCGGGTACTATTATCGACAAATTCGCCCTGTCGAAAAGCGATACACAGATGTTCGTGTTTTGATGTTTTGGGTGTTCAAGGCTGCCAAGTTCATTGATATTTGAAAATGGTTACATTTTTTTAATAGCATCGTTATTGAATAACATTTTCATTAGTACTGAGAGTTTGCATCTTTCCCATCGATGTCTATTCGAATGTGAAATTAAACGCAACATTTATCTAAACGAAATAACAACTTACTGTATCGCACACTCAAACGATGTAGCGAATCATGTTGATATATTTAAAATAATCAGAGTATGTAGGCGATTATTTTCAAAGTCAACATAGACGGGGCTTTCATTAATTTACTTGTTTGTAACAGTGAATGATTTTTCATTCGTTTAGAAGTTAGAAACAACTTTAAATTAATCTATCAAGCAGTATATGAAAAAATATTTTAGGTGTTTTAAATTCACCCTGAGAATTCATTAGCGAATGATGGCTTATCTTCATCTATTTAGGGACGCCCCGTAATGATTTCAAACGTTTAGCTGTTGATTGTTAAAAAATTTAATCAATTCAGAAATATTATAATCAGTTTAAAAGAAACAAATACTCATTTTAGTAACGCACCTAGCATCACTGGTGAGGCCGCCAGCAAATCAAAATTTGAGGTTATGGCTGAGGCCAATTTTTCGCCAATACTATCGTCCGTATATACCCTAATATAAAAAAGCATCCGAAACTTCACTCTCTATCTTGTTCCTCTCATTGTTTTTTCTCACTCAAGAACTCGCTCGCGTTGTCCATTTTTAGCACAACAAAGTTTTTTACTTGCTCTGCGCTGCGCATCACGCAAGCTAGGAGGGGGAATGGAATCGCATTTGGTAGAGCAGCGAGCTGGGCGTTTTCTAACAAATACTCTCAAATAAATAGGTGCAGATAATTTCATAGAGCAATTCCATAGGGTTTAAAATGAGTGTGATTCGATAATTTTGCTGATGCCGTTTTTTTTAAACCTTTTCGTTTAAAAGTTTCTGCTTTTGAAGAGGATTGTGATCGTATCCTAAAATATGGATTCGGAGTTACTCGTAAGCCAAATTAAGAATCTTCTTTTTTCAAATAAAAAGATGGTTAGATATTAAAAAATAAAAACAATACTAGGGAAATCTAACAAACAGTCGACTGTCCAATAACTTTTTGAAGAACATGTGCTCTGCTGAATTAGTTGTACTACCAGCTCAAAGAAAATTGTGAAAGCAAAGGGCATAAAAGGAATTATTTCTGAGAATCCATTTTTAAATTCCATTATTAATGTTATAGCTGAAAAGTTTTAGGACCAGTTAGGCAGTAAGAAATATCAATAAAAGCTAAAATCTGTGAAATAATAAATATTTGGGGTACCAATTTTTATTTAAGATGGAATATCCAGCTTAAGTTTCTTGGAGATGAGAGACCAATGTTTTGAATACTCGGTGATAAGAATAACCTGACGTTTAGTTATAAAATGCAAAAAAAATGTTAAAGCTCCTCCAAAAAAATGGATTTTTTTTAAAAGCTTGATTTTTTTGAGTCGTTATAGGAGTTTCAACTGAGTTGTTTTGAAGATTAACTTTATGAATTTTCGTTGGATCGGGAGAACCAACATGAAGAGTGTTCTGAAGGTTCACTTTTTGAATTTTCGTTGGATCGGGAGGACCAACATAAAGAGTGTTCTGGAGGTTCGCTTTATGAATTTTCGTTGGATCGGGAGGACCAACATGAAGAGTGTTCTGAAGGTTCACTTGAATTTTTCGTTGGATCGGGAGGACCAACATGAAGAGTGTTCTGAAGGTTCACTTGATGATTTTTTCGTTGGATCGGGAGAACCAACATGAAGAGTGTTCTGAAGGTTCACTTTTTGAATTTTCGTTGGATCGGGAGGACCAACATAAAGAGTGTTCTGGAGGTTCGCTTTATGAATTTTCGTTGGATCGGGAGGACCAACATGAAGAGTGTTCTGAAGGTTCACTTGAATTTTTCGTTGGATCGGGAGGACCAACATGAAGAGTGTTCTGAAGGTTCACTAGATGATTTTTTCGTTGGATCGGGAGGACCAACATAAAGTATGTTCTGAAGAGTCACTTCAAGAATTTTTCGTTTGTTCGGGAGGACCAACATGAAGAGTGTTCTAGAGGTTCACTTCATGAATTTACGTTGGGTCTAGAGGACCAACATGAAAAAAATGTTCTGAAAGTTTACTGACCAGCTTGATATGTGGTCTGAACGCTTGGTTTGGAAATTTCTTTTGGCTTGAGATGACAGATCGTAGGAAAGTTTCTGATGATTCCATGTAGATCGTTTTCAAATAATCGTTTCAATTTGCATAAAGCGGGACATGTCCTTCATCAAAAATTGCTTTAGTTTTCCAGTCGTGATGCGAGTTCCAATTTAAGTTTGATTGCGATGAGGGTTTCAATCAGGGTTCCGACTGAAGATTGATTGTGATGAGATATCCAATCAAAGGCTTAAATTTTCAGTTCAGTGCAGGTTTCGACTGGTCGATTGGATCGGGACCGAGTTAGATTATCTGATGCATTAGAGACCGGTATTTAAATTCAACCAATCTGTTTACAACTTGATATTCGTTGAAATGGAAAGCTCATTAGAATGGGTTTAGAAAAAAGGTCTTCAACTGAAATATTTGAGATGGAAAGTATACAACTGGATTTTCGTAAGGCTCAACTATCTATAGGTTGAGATGTTTATGCAACCATGCAATACAATCATTCCCACGGAAATACATCAATAGCGGTTTAATAGAAAGAAACTGTTCCATGTATCGTATTGTACTGCCCTTCGATACGTAATGAATTGGATATAATTAATAATTAGCGGTTCGGAAATCAGATCTCAAGGGTGAAGTGTGAATAAACGGTAGCATCTTTAAAGACAGTTCCAAGTTTTCTCAACAATTACAAAAATATTCGATTGCGTCCCATAAGACAAAACTTACCCTCGTACGTTTGTTTTGAATTATATACTTAAAAATCTTGCCTTTATGACTTTCATGGTGAATTGGCGCGCTCTACGGGAAGTCTGTTTGGCTGGCGCCTAAGCTAAATTTCGAATTCGCAAAACTGAACAGTTCGCTGATGTAAACTTTTTTTAACCGATTCGTATGTTTCTCTTTTCTTTTGTTTTTTCGGTGTAAACATTTTGCTTTCGTCTTTCATTTTTGAGTAGGGGGGAGATGTGTAGCCTATAATTGTCAGCCCAACACTCTCTCAGCCGATAGCCCTTTTCGAGTCGGCAATCGCCTTCACTACACACACACACACACACACACACACACACACACACACACACACACACACACACACACACACACACACGACGGCTGAGTTGCCGTGAGGTAAGCGGTCGTCAGTTAGCCAACGATATTCAGCGAGGCTGGTTGTGTGTCTCCCGTTCAGTCGACGAACACCAAGTTAGTTTTGGAAGGTTAAGCGCACAACAGCTGACAAACGAAAACAGCCTAAGACTCATAGATTTCACCGCCTCCAAACGAATGGCCGTACGTAGTAGCTTTTTCCACCAGCACCTCTTACACAAGTACACCTGGAGATCATCGCTGATAGACAGCCGGCACTTCTAACATCGAGTCAGACCACTATCTGGTGATGGTGAAGATGCGCCCAAAACTTTCCGTAGTGAACAACACTCGAAACCAGCGCCCGCCTTGGTTAAATATCGCACGACTGAAGCAACCTGAGGTCGCGGCAGACTACGCAAAACCGGTCGAAGCAGCGCTGCCGGTAGAGGGCGAGCTTAACGAAGCCCCTCTTGGGGACTAATGGGATACAATCAAGACAGCCATCAACAGCGCTGCGAAGAACGTCATCGGGCATGTAGAACAAACTCGACGGAACGACTATTTCAAAGAGGAGTGTAGGAGGCGGATGGCCAAAGAAAACGCCGCGTAAGCTGCAGTTGTACAAAGAGACACACGTTGGAACGTGGAAAATCACCGACAGCGGAAGGGGCAGCGTGTCCGAATTTTCCTGGAGAAAAAGCGCCGCCTAGAGGAGGAGGAGCTCGAAGAGCTGGAGCCTCGTTACCAAGAAACACGAAAGTTCTATCAGAAACTCAACGATTAGGCTTCGTGCCGCAAGCCAAAATATGCCGGAACAAGAACGGAAGCATCCTGACGGACAATCGTGAGGTGATAAGAAGGTGGAAGCAGCACTTCGATGCACACCTGAATGAAGTTAAGAAAGCCTTTCGACAGCTGAATAGCAACAAGTCGGCTGGGAAGGATGGCATCGCAGCTGAGCTCATCAAAATGGGCCCGGACAAGTTAGTCGATTGCCTACACCGGTTAATGGTCCGGATTTGGGACAAAGAATAGCTACCGGAGGAGTGAAAAGAGGGGTGATATGCCCCGTATACAATAAGGGAAATATATTGGAATGTGAAATCTACCGAGCGATCACTGTCCTCAATGCCGCCTACAAAGTGTTATCCTGAATCCTACTCCACCGCCTAACGTAGCAAGCAAACAAATTCGTGAGAAGTCATCAGGTCGGCTTCATGGAGGGATGGTCCACGACGGGCCAGATCTTCACATTACGGAAAATCCTCATCAAAAAGCCGTGAACACCAAGTCTGTACGCGCCATATTTTCATCGACTTCAAAGCTCCATACGACACGATCGACCGTGACGAGCTATGGAAAATCATGGACGAAAACGGCTTTCCCGGGAAGCTGACCAAACTGATCAAGACGACGATGGATGGAACGCAATGCTGTGTGCGAATTTCGGATGTCGAGTTCATTCGAATCACGCAAGGGGCTTCTACAAGGTGATGGTCTATCCTGCATGATGTTCAACGTGGCGCTAGAAGCTGTTATTCGATGAGTGGTGGGCGAAATGTGAGGCACGATTTTCAACACATCCTGTCAACTTATCTGCTTTGCTGAAGACATTGATACAGCCGATAGTCGGCAGATCATCTGCGGACGTGGAGGAGATCTAACTCGAAGCGGGAAAGTTTTAACGATTAATACATCCAAGACGACTTTTATGCAGGCTTGTCCTGTGATAACAAGGTCACAATCGACGAACCTGGATGAGCTGGAGATAGTCGAAGACTTTATCTGTCTCGACTCACTGGTGACCGCAGACAATGACACCAGCCGTGAGATCCAGCGGCGAATTATCAGCGGATGTCGTGCCTACTATGGACTCCACAAGCAACTGCGATCGAGAAGACTAAGCCTCCGCACAAAGTATAGCCTGTACTCAACGCTCATTAGACCGGTTTTCCTCTACGGACACGAGACATGGATATTGCTCGAGGAAGACCTGCGCACGCTCGGAGCATTCGTTGCTCTACGGCGAACCCAGTATCCAGAAGGTGATGAAGGCTGGACGGATACGCTTGGCAGAACATGTTGCAGGAATGCCAGACAAATGTCCTGCAAAACAGGTGTGCGCTGCCTATCTGGTCGGAGCGAGACTAGCAAGGACGCAACGTGCAAAGTGGATAGACCAAGGGACCGTATGTGGGATGCCCGAGAGATTGGAGAACGGTTGCCATAAACCGAGTGAATTTTAGAAATTATGTTCGTCAAGTTATGTCGTGAGACGGAATACTGTGAAAATAAAATAACCACCCTTAAAAAAGTGATCTCTTTTTTGAAGCCTTATAACATTTTTATCTTAACTCTTATCGAAATGCAGTCTTGGTGTGGAGTTTCGGGAAGCAAATGATTCCAATATTTTCAATACGTAGGATGTATTAAAATATTTCTGTAAAATTTACAATTATTCAGAATAGTGTCAAAACTAGGTATGAAATTGCTTACGTTTACTGCTCCTTATAGTTGAACTCCTCCACTCGACTTTCACCTAAAGTGTTTAGTGCCCAGAAACGCTTGTTAAACTGGTACCTGTTGTGATGATATCACTATTCTTATAAACCTGTAATATTATTTATTTTAAGGAAATCACCTTGATCGTATGATCGGTCTATTGAGGTTAACCTCGATTGCTGTTCTTTATGCTCTCGGGCTGCTAATTATCGGAACTACTGTAAATTTCAATGATATTTTGTAATCAAATTTTGCCCTGTGAGATATTCTATCGTTTCAACTTACTGTTATACAATTAATGTAAAACTGAACTGCGATTTTAACGGCAAAAAAAGTGTCTCTAAAGATGAATATTATTTTGCAAAATTCTGAAATGGCTCAAAACTTCTAATTCTAAGCTCATATTTCATCAACTTTTTAATCTTATTATTATTATTTATATACTGAATTTTCGAACATCGTTTTCTATGACGTTTGTAGACATCGAAATACCATCGGACTGCTGTTGAGTTTACGCTGAGATGAGACGTGTCGACTTAAAGTCGTGACACTTGGGGTGAAATATTTGCCATAGTTTGGGCTTTAAGAAAAACTGTATCCAAAAGAAATCGACCGAAGGGAATCAAAGATATTGATGTTTAACTGGTTTTTCATGTTTCTCCCGAACAAAATGTCTCAAAATCTCAAACAAACTTCAGGCTAGTTGAACAACCCCTTCCCGTGATCCGATCTGGCCCAAATTTGGCATGAGATCTTGTACTAGACCTAGGATCAATTTTAGCCTGTTGCGCATAACATTTCACAGGTTTTTTAATTCCCCATACACATTTGGAGTAGTCTAGTGACCACACCGTACGAGAGTACGCTCAAATCTGTAGATTAGACGAAACACGAAAAATGTACTGATGTTGGGAAAATAATACTTATTGACCACTTTTTTTTTTGCTGTCAGGAACAATTTTCGTTTATCTGTATGATTCCCTAACATTTTTAAGTTATTCCTAGAAAACCAAAAGTAGACTTCAAGCATCGTAAAGTTGGATATGGGATATGTTTTGTTTGGTTTTTTCAGACATATTCAATGTGGTTGCGCTGGGAGGACATTGCCAGCGACGAGAAAGCTTGTGAGTGCCAGTCCGGCATAGAATCTTATGCCAACAATTCCACCTCTAACTAAGATGATTATTGGAGTAGAATCTTATTTGTGGGCGTAGCTTCTACGGTTTCTGAGATATTTACAAATGAAAACTGCTGGTTTTGGGAGAAAAAATCAAAATTTCTAAGAATGGGCGATCCCATTCGGAAGGGAGTGGTCCGAATCCCCCAAAACCTTGTATTTTTCTTATTTACATAACAACAAGCCATCCTACTGATTTTTATAAAGTTTACCCATCATCAAACGTAACAGGTTTGCTAGGAAAAGCTTTTCTTAAAAAAAACTAATAGTTGGGATTTTATCTTTCTGTATATTTGTAAACTAATAATAAAAGAAACAATTTATGATTTTTGCTTAAGACATCGTTGTACAAGCGAAAACGTTTAGGTAGGTATTGTTCAATAGGACAGAACTGTAATTGAATTTTAATTTGGATTGCCAAATATTTTGAAGGAATATAGGAATTAAATAATGAAGAATACTTATAGAATTTTGAGTTAAAAAAAGCCTTAGGGTACGTTCAGAATACGGCACACATAAGCTCCATTCAACAATAACAACCATGGTTCTAATCTGTCAGCCAAACTCTTCCGGTTACAGTTTCTTCTGCTGCAGTGTCAAAAGAGCTTCAACTTACCGTCCGCATACGTGCATTATATTTATTCCAAGCTCGGTCCTGTCAGATGGAGGAGAGGATGCCAAGTGTGCAAAAGTATCATCATCGCCGTAAATAAGGAAGGGATTTAAAATCACGACGCACAAATCCTCACCGGGAACGAGTGTATTTTCCTTGCATCAGAAGAAACTTGTTTCTTGCACGTTGCACGACGTTTTTTTTCCTTCGTCTAATAATAAACTCCGGGCAAGTCTTTTCCTGGATTGGAAGTCTCACTTGCTACCAGTCCGGCCAGGCCAGGCCAGATCAGAGAAAAAGCGTGAGCGTGACATCGGGAAGTGTTCTGTTCTGAGAAGTGCATGGACCGGAAGGAAAAAAATATCTAGAACACAACATAAACCACTGTCAGCCATGCATGTATAAACAAGGCCGGGGGTTTCCAACTATGGATATTTATTCTGTCAATTGTTTTTTTTTTGAACGAGAAATTCCATGGACAGAAGCTTATGAACAAAATTAATAATAAAATGAACTTTTGTTGACAAAAATAAATTTGATAACTTATTTGAAAGTGTGTAGCGTAAATGCTTTCAAAAGACTGAAATTCGAATTAAGGTATATATGTTTAATAAGGTTGCCAGAATTTTTTCAGCACGTATCCGAGCCGGACCAATTCTGGCATTTTTTAATCTAAAACAGTGGCTAAATCGGGCCTTTGATTTAAAATTGTCGACTAAAATCCGGCCAATAAACGAGTAAATTTTGTCGAAACCTAGGAATTACTCATACAAAACCACCTAAAAAAACTTGAACACAATTTTTGTCCATCAAAATTTATCAGAATATTTTAAGCCGTATATTAGGCTTTCAAAAAACGTTTATGGTTATTTTTATTAAACTTACTCAAAAACTTTCGTTATGGATGTAAAAATTTAAACATTTACAAGACTTTTTTAGTGTGATTTGAGAATGACAATGAGAATAAAACCCGGCCCGGACCGGACTTTTCTCAAATTTTATAATCAATATCCGGGCAAACTCGGATAAAACCAGTCAATCTGGCAACCGTTCTTTCGAGAAATAAATTAGCCATAGAATTCATCTAATAATCGATCATGATTTTGTTTAATACTTTTTGAGATTTTGCCGTTCCTTTATCCGCTCTGGTTATGCAAATTTGAAACATTTGCGTAGAAAACTTTTTTACGACAGATGCTTTCTGCTTCATCATTCTGCTCATTAAAATGCACAACATCTTATTCGATCTGGCTAATAAAGTGTTTCAGGGACAAGCAAAAAAGCATATCGCCCACCGAATGTCTTAGCTTTTATCCTGCTGGCACTTTCGAACCTTCTTTACATTCCATAAACTCAAACGTCAACCGTAAACATTTCTTGGAGCTTAAGTGTCTAGGTGAGTAGGAAGGTATATGTGGGTATTTTAAAGTGGTGCTGAGTGGTGTTGCGGTCGACTCTGGGAAGGTGTGTACGTACATTTTCACCCGAAGCTTTGATGGCACCTTCTG
This sequence comes from Uranotaenia lowii, assembly GCF_029784155.1. Lineage (NCBI taxonomy): Eukaryota > Metazoa > Arthropoda > Insecta > Diptera > Culicidae > Uranotaenia > Uranotaenia lowii. Next base: position 249,771,760 of record NC_073693.1, read on the forward strand.
CTGGAAATCTGCTCCTGCTAGCTCCTGCTGTTTAAGTTGTTGACCAGGGAGTAAAAGTTCCATTAGTCAGACGGCTGCCTTTTTATGATTTTTTCTGCTGGAAATCAAAATTCACACTAAAACAGTAAAGTACGTTTCAAAATTCCAAGGTAGTTTTAAGGAAAAAATCAAACAAAACTGTCAAAAATTTATGAAAGAGTCAATTATCGGTACAGTAAGTGGTGTCAACCTTCCAGATTTTGACTGGATATTCCAGACTTTTTGGACTTTTGTCAGATATTTTTTTAAGGTTTCCAAACTTCCAGACTTTGATCATTTCTTCCAGACATTTCCAGACTTTTATGTTTCGACATGAATTTTTTGACGAAACAGTGAAAATACAAAATTATAAGTGAGAAGTGTCACGAAGATGGTTGTAAAACAGGAAGTTAAGCATAAAACGTAGTACAGCCGACACCATCACAATGGGCTCAGGCATTGATGATGTATAGAATGTATATTTATTAGGCGTCGTACACAAATTACGTAACGCATGTAGGGGGGGGGGGGAGGGAGGTTGAGTCTGCGTTACTTGCTGTTACATAGCGGGGAGGGAGCTCAGTTACGTAATTAATGGAAAAAAAAACATAAAGAAAAGAATTGTAATTTTCTTTTTTGGCGAGTAAATCTACGCACCCCTTGTTCGAAAGCGTCAATGGTGGTTAAGTTGGTGCGTTCAGGGAAACACTGTTCATCAACAGCTTTTTCCCACCCTCTGGATTTCAACAGGGTGTGTGAACTACCAGAGTTCGATGAGATAATGCGTTATCAAGGAGAGATCAAGCCCATTGTTATTATTACCGTTGACGGGGGCCCAGATGAGAACCCCCGTTACTTTGGGTACTTTTACTTTTAATTTCAAAATTGAAAATGGTGGGGGGGGGGTATTTAGCGTTACGTAACTATAGAAGGGGGGTCCTATCAAACGTTACTTATTGTTACAAAGGGAGGGAGGATTTTTGCGTTACGTAATTTGTGTACGACGCCTTATATGATTTTGAACGCTATAATTTTTATAATTATAGTTTCAACGGCATGTTCGGCGGAATAAAAACTAGAGGGAATTTTTATTTTTTTAAATAGAAATTTTAAAGAAAGGTGGATAGACAGGCATAAGTCAGATCCCGGCAACGGAACTGGGGGTAAGACGGCCATGTTAAGAAAAATCTTTTATAACTCGAAAATGAAGAATGCAATCCAGTAAATTCGACAATAGTTTTGAAAAGAGGACTGTTCTTCACCAGAATTATACAAACAGGAACACTCAAACCAATAATAGACGCCATAATCGTTAAATTCTGAAAGGCTTTCTAAAGCATGATTTCCATTTCGGTTGGGGCAAAGTGAACATATGTGTGTACCCAAACGCGCCGGTTTTCGTTTAATTCGTGTTTATTGATTCAAGTGCCTCCGAAAGGGTTTGCCTGGTAAAAACACTTCTATTTTACTTCGCAGATGGAGAAATGTATTGCTACGAGCAGTGCTGCCAGATATACTGACATTCTTGTGAAAAGTTGATTAAATCTATATGAAATTCAGGAATTTTAAATTAACCGATAATATTCAAGTTATGTTTTCTAATTCAACAAAGAAATTTCTTTGAGAGTGTTTTGATATGAACTACTCATAAATTATATCAAATATGAAATATGCTTATAGATAAACGGACATAGCGCATTTCGCCCCGCCTCGACATGTTTATTCAAAAGCGTTCAAATACCCGAAATAATAATTGAATAGGGAAAATGTTCGTTGTGTGATGAATAAAATGACCAATATTTGTCATTAGAACAGGTGACAAGTGTTCGTTTTGCTTTTAGATCCAGTAAATCTTTACGAGAAAAGTTAAAAAATTGCAAGAAAAACTCCTAAAAATTTCTGATTTTGTTTTTCGTCATATTTACGTAATATATCAATCTTACAAGGTCCAAAAATGTTTAGGAATGCATAAAAGTGTAAATAGAACAGACTGGCATTTTCAGAAATGTTGAAAAATGTTTGTTTAGTGAAATACTGATGGTGGCGCGTTTTATACCCAGTTCCTCTACAATCCGTATGCAGCCAGATCCTGGCAACGATACAGAATTTGTTTATGTATCGTGTGACCAACATCTTTTAACTAAGTGTTTGTGAATCTCGTTTTTAAGCTTTTTTTTCCTAAGATTTAAGATTTTTTTCCTTGAGAGCATAGGAGATGAAAGCTCAAATCAGAAAAAAAGCTTAAATCTAATGGAAAAAAACTTAAATCTGAGAGATGTGCTCCACACGCATAGTATAACGTTGCAGGGATCTGTGTGGAGCACATCTCTCAGATTTAAGCTTTTTTCCTCAGCTTTTAGCCTTTTTCCTCAGATTTAAGCGTTCATCTCCTATGATCTCAAGGCAAAAAAACTTAAATATGAGGATAGAAAAGCTTAAAAATGAGATTCACCAGCACTTATTTAAAAGATGTTGGTCACACGATACATAAACAAATCGTGTAACGTTCACATCCCGGCAATGTTATTCAAACCGTGCGGAGATTTCCCCTTTTTCCCTTTTTTGACAGATTTGAGCTTTTTTCCTCAGATTTGAGCATTCATCTCCTATGCTTTAACCCATCCGAGACGGAGGCCTTTTCACGACATTCGAACTCTCAGTACTTTACTCTTAGATAACTTTTATGTCGTTTGATTTTCATCAAAACCATTTCTCAATATATTTTGCCTTACATTTGCGGATTCCATTGGTATAAGAAGATTATTTTTCCGAGCAATAGCAAACTCACAATGTATGATTGTTCTGACAAAGGCACAAAAATTCCATTGCACACACGGTGTGCAATCGGTCTCGAACGGGTTAAAGGCAAAAATAAGCTTAAGTCTGGGGTGAAAGAGCTTAAAAACGAGATTCACGAGCACATATTTTAAAGATGTTGGTCACACAATACATAGAAAAATCGTGTAACATGCCTTCTAGTCTCAAATTTCAACACCTATCAAGCTTTACCTAATGCCTGTCTATCCACTTTTCTTTCAAATGTCTTAAAAAAAAAATAAAAACTCTCTCTAGTTTTCATTCCACCGAACATGTCATTAAAATTATAATCGGAGCGTATATTTATAACTATCATCAAGTAATGAGAATTATTCCCTACACTGCAGTATTGTGATCTAGCGACAAAAAAAAGGTCGTCACCTATCAAGTTTTCCAGAATTATCCTGAATTTTTTTTTAAACCTTTCAGACAATTCTGAAAACTCGGCTTTCCGGTGAAAAACTCCAACCCCGGAATCCGTTTCGTCGTCCATCACACAGCACCCATATTTTGTCAGCATCTTCTCGTAAAGCTTCCGTTCCCGAGTTCTAGCCGTTGCCACTAGTCGCGGTTTGGGAAGTTCTGTACCTTGTAAGTATGTAGTCCAGCTCTCTTGATAGCTCAATTCGTTAACAATGTTATAGCAAATCGCAATTCCTACCAATTAAGTGAACGATCGTAAGAATAGTTGCTTAAAGTCTACCGACTCGGATATGATAAAAAATCCGCCATGTTTGCAAATTTGTTCTCCCGCGTGAGATTTCTAAAAATCAGAGGCTTCATTTGGAAAAATTGTCCAATTAGAGAAGCAACAAATATTGTCGTTGTGCTGCATCGAAATAAACATATAAATTGATCAAAACAACAACTTTTTATTTCAAATTCGTCCAATTTCTCTAGAAAACAATTTACTTTTTCGAAATTCACTGGTAAAGTTCGACTTGTTCGCCCTTGAGTTTAACAACTCGCCGCAGACGGACGAGAAACGCATCGTATGAGGCCGGCAGGTGTACTTGTGGTATTTTATCCCAGGCTGCCACGAGATGTCGCTTCAGGACCTCCACACCTTCATGATTCTTAGAGCAGACTTCGGCCTTCAACATACTCCAAACAGCAAAGTCCATAAGATTCAAGTCTGGCGAACTAGCCGGCCACTCGGAGCTCGAAATGAACTTTGGAAAATGTTGCGCAATCCAAAGTTAGCTTTTCTTCGCTTTGTGAGCCGGCGCCGAGTTCTGTTGAAAACCCAATCCCTGAAACTTGGAACCAAAATGTCGACGTGCCCACGGTTCGACGGCATTCTGTAGAACTAGTTCCCGATATGTATTTTGGTTGATCTTCTCTTCTTCAGGAACAAAAACCATCGAAGTCCGGCCATCACGGGTGATTTCGGCCAAACCATCACCGATGCTGGTTTCTGTCGCCGGGTCGGCAAGTCGGCATGGCTTCGTGATTCGTCTGGCAACCAAACTCTGTCGTTCTGCTTATTCACGAACTGTTGTATGGTGAAGATTTTCTCGTCAGTAAAAACGATATTCTTCAACCTTCCTTCCGCGGCCCTCTTCAGCAGCACCTTCGCTCTTTTTTCCAGTTCTTGTTTCTGCTTTACTGTAAGGTCTTGAACCTGTTGGATCTTGTAGGGCTAAGTCTGAAGTTTATCTTCCAGGATCTAACGCAGTATTCGAACCGGTATGTTGAGATCCCCGCCAATTTAGTGGCACTACGACGAGGATTACTCTTAACACGTTCATCGCCACGCTCATTTTGGTAGTTTTACTAGCCGGGCCCAAAGAAATTTTCAGAGTGAGAAAACAAAGAGGCAGAACTCCCATATTTGAAACGTGTGGCGAAGCTGAGCGGTAAACTCAATTAAGAGAGCGTCACATGCTTTTTGATGTGACGGGGCCCCCCAGGACATACACCCGTCACCCGAATATGGGTGCCGTGGCGACGAACGTGTTAAGGCGCTTCTTGGCGATCTTTGCCATGGCAGGTGTCACCGCAGTAGGTCGGCGTCATCCACCATACCGTTTTTGGCACTTCCGGTCTCCAGGTATCTTTTAACTGTCAGTATACAAAACTCCTGCACACACTTATATCGGACAGCTCACGAACTATGTCCTTCTGCCGATTGCCAGCTTGGAACAAGGCAACCACAGCGCAACGTCTTGTTCGCGATCCATTTTTTCGGATAACACCTGATTACAAAAGTAACACTTACATCCAATGATAGCTAAGATTAAATGTAAACAAAGCGTGTAAAAAATCAAAACTGATGACTCTTTGTTGTCTTTGTGTTCCCAAGTAACACAGATCAAGCTTACTAGCATTTCGATGTTTTATTATGGTTTTATTATGGCATTTTTTTGTGCAGCTAGTTTTATGATGGTTTTATTATAGTCATGCAAAATGCTTATGTTTTTGAATCGACCATCTGTTTTCAGATAGTTTTGAAAACGCTCATAAATCTTCCATTAAACATACTGTTTTAGTTATTTAGAAAGAGTTAGGAATGCTATGTTTAAACTATAATAAAACACCAACTTAGAAGTTTGCTCCAAGCTTTCTTTTGCATGTTCTATAATAGCACTCAGTGCCTGATTATTAAACCGCCATAAAACTTAGTAAAAAATTATAAAAATCTATGCAAACTTCGAATTACCGGAAGTGGAATGAATAACTTTACAATAGGAGGAGCAAAATTTGTTGCTTGACGCCATCATTGATACAAGATGGCGGCTTCCGCTTTTATTTTCAAAGTTGTAAATAACTGAAAATATCATGAAACCTTCTTAATATTGTTATTAGGTGAAAGTAATAAACGAGTAGAAGTCGAATTTCATTGTCCGTCGCCATCTTAAATTCCAAAATGGCGGCTACCACTCAAATTGAAATACTGTAAATGACTGAAAATCGCCTCAAACCCTTACAATAATGGTTTTAGTTGAAAGAGATGAACCAGTAAAAGTCGAAGTACGTTATTTGACGCCATCCAAATTCAAGATGGCGGTTTCCGCTGAACTTTAAAATGTTGTATATGACTTGTTATCGTATGAATCCCCAACAATTTTGGTATTGGGTAAAAGGGCTAAACGAGTAGTAGGGGAGAGGTGGGCTATATGCGCATATTAAGGAAAGCACTCATTTTCTCCCATATTCCAATAGATAGGAGTCTGAAAACTATATACACATGAGCGGACATCTGTTTTATATACGTACGAGAAATTTTTCTGTTGAAATCTCTTACAGTTTTTGTGAAAATAATTTTATAATAAAAGAAGTCAATATAGCCGATTTCCGAAACTGGCGGGCTAAATGCGCATATTTATGTTTTTAGCTATTTTGCATTAACACTTGCAATATTTTGATAATATTTTATTGAAAATGGTAGAAATGGATGTTGGGCATGCGTCAAGGCTGAAAATTTGGTGAAATTTTTTACATCACTAGTTCTTTTGCATGAAACATAGTTAGGTATGCCATATGGCCATATTTCATGGTAATATTTTGTTAATATCGTATTTTCATCGGAACAGCATGAAGTTCTTTTTTTTCTCTGTAAGATCATGATTTGAGCGTAGATTCAATGTTTAAATAAAACAAAGTGAAAAAAAATTAAGACTAATCTATTTTTGTTGATATAGGCATTTGCCTTAATATGGGCATTCAGAACCTGTCTCTTATTCCAATATCTGATCATTTACAACTTTGCCAAAAGCTTCAATGTGTTGAATTTCCGATTTCCAGATGAATAAGAAAAAAAATCCATTCACAGAATCTGTACGCACAATAATTAAAGTTCAATATATTATAACAAAACTGGCAAAAATCTTGTTTGAATTTTTAAATTTTTTTGGCTTTTTATAACAACCAAATTTCTTCATGCCATGTTTCAATAGCGTATTACCCTCAAACTGCACTGATTAGATACGTTGAATCTCCAGCCATATCGCCAATCGGCTGTATGCGCATATTACCCAACATGCGCATTTACGAACACTTCCCCCTAGTCGATTTTCTCTTTTCGCTTTACTCTGATATGCTGTAAGTGACCCAAAATCGCACAAAGAAACCACAGTACAGACCCCGATTGTTTTTGGAAACATTCGATTTTGGAAACATCCGATTTTGGCACATGTCCCTAAATCAAACAAATAACAGAAACAACATAACCTTATAGTTTTCCAATATAATGACATAAATAGCAAATATGGCAAAAAACAAAAACTATCGACAAAACACGAAAAGTGCTAAATGCATCAAAAACATAATAAAACAGTAAAAACAAAGTTGGGAAAAAAATCGTTCGATTTTACAACACAAAATGATGACGCCTGATAGCGAAATTTGTATTCTACTCGTTGATCCTTTTCAACTTATACCCATATTGTGGGAGTTTCATGTGATTTTCAGTGATTAACAGCATTTTAAAGTTCAGTGGAAGACGCCATCTTGGATTTCAAGATGGCGTCGAAAAGAAAAAAATCGGCTTCTTCTAGTTTAGCCCTTTCAACCAATACTAATATAGTGGTTGTTTAATGCGACTTTTTGTCATTTACAGCATTAAAAGTTCAGCGTATGCCGCCAGCATGGATTTCAAGATGGCGTCTGATAGCGAAATTCGACTTCTACTCGTTTAGCCCTTTCACCCAATACTATGATGGGGTTTCATGCGATTTTAATGCATTTACAACATTTGAAAGATCAGCGGAAGCCGCCATCTTGGATTTCAAGATGGCGTCAGACAACGAAATTTGAGTTCAACTTATGATTTATTCCACGGATGATTAACAACCAATCTGTTTTTATCTAAAATGTCTGTCCTCATTTACTGTACTAAGGATTAACAACTCAGAAATGAGGAACTCATCCTAAGCGTGTAATTGGTTGGCTCGCGAGAGAAACGTCAAATCAAATTGACTAACGCCATGTTGGTTGCAAAATCGAAGGGCACAAAATGACGCCAGCATTGGAAAATATTTTTTCCGGCCCATTTTCCATCAATTCCATCATGATTTTCCATCAGATTTGACGAGGCGCATTTATTTTAAGATTCTATTTTAAACACATTTTACCTAAAATCTTGACTGGCAGTACAAAAGAGGTTCATAACATGGTTAAAACATTGATATTTTGGCTATTAATTTTACCAGATCATATTTTAATAATGTAATCATCATTCATCAATCATTATGGTTGCTGGAAAAAATAAGAATAAAACTCCGAGAACTCACAGAATCGAAAAATACAAAAATTTCTAACATGTTTAATAATAGCTTTTTAAAAGCTTTGGTGACCAACATTGATGACCAATAATGATATGTCATGATGACGTTTCTAGGGTAGGGCCAAATAGGCTTATTTTGGCTTTATTAGAGTCCAGGTGATATTACAGTGAGCGAAATAAGAATAGCACCACTATGTGTTTTGCTTGTAAAAATATGAATGATTGGAAATCACGAAAATTTACTTCTACAGTTTGTTCTGCATTGCTTAACGGATAAATCAAGCATAAGTTTACTGTTTTTGGACGTAGCAATTGGCGTTGAGGACCAAAAATGTGAAAAAAAGGGTGCGAAATAAGAATAGCACCACTTGAGTTTTTCAACAAAAACAAGATTATTTTTAAAAATTTACTGTGTAAAAGTGATTAATCATGCTTCTACGAATTATTTGAATAGATAACTGCATTTTAAGGAGTTTTCTAGAATTCCAAAGGTTTTCAAAGGTTTTAAAATGGAGTTTTAAGAGATGCTCTTCTAGCGTTAAGGTATTTGATATTTAGGCTGTAACTCTTTATCAAACTACTTACTTTCTTCATTAAAATGACGTGCAATGATAAAACAAACATCCGGGATTCATTTTGAATCAGAAAAAAATAGGTTGGAAATCAAAGACTTAGATTTTTTTTTCAATAAACCACACTTTTTTCCAGTTTCAAGTCATAGATGGCAGCACTACCTTTCAGTTAAAACCAAATTAAGTCTCATTATTGATTTAACAGGTTTATTGAGGCCCATATTCATCATTTTGAGGTATTCGCCCATCACAGCTTTGTGGAAATTCACGCTTCAGAAAGCTTTTCCGACTTTGCAAAAGAATCACCAGCACAAAAATGTACAACCGCCAAAATTCCTGCTCATCTCAATTTCCGATTCAATTGCAAATCATACTAATAATACTGCTAGCCGTCTGGTCCATCAAGCTGCATCGCAAAGCATAACTTTATTCTGATAATCGGTACAAAAAATTCAATTTTAGAGACCTTGATGCAATTCTAATTTTTATTGATTTAGTGATCTTAGAATTTCCAAAGCGTTCACACGGTACCATGTATTTATTTCTTGACTAAAATCATCCAGCACACCCTAATAAATCCCGGATATTCGAAAATGAGCATGAATTTGGTTAAATTGCAAGATAGTGCTGCCATCTATAGCTTAAAACTAGAGAAATTGTGTTTGACTATTAAAAAATATTAGTATTTTTCAATTCCAACCTGTTTTTCTTGATTCAAACTCAGACTCAAATCTATATTTCATCATTTTGCATCATACTTATGAATGTTAATGAAGAAATCAAGCAGTTTGATCAAGTTGTATAGCTCAAATATCAAATTCCTAAACGCTTGAGAAGCATCTCTTAAAACCCCCTTTTAATACCTTTGAAAACCTTTGGAATTCTAGAAAACTCCTTAAAATGCAGTTATCTATTCAAATAATTCGTAGAAGCATGATTAATCACTTTGACACAGTAAATTTTTAAAAATAATCTTGTTTTTGTTGAAAAACTCAAGTGGTGCTATTCTTATTTCGCACCCTTTTTTCACATTTTTGGTCCTCAACGCCAATTGCTACGTCCAAAAACAGTAAACTTATGCTTGATTTATCCGTTAAGCAATGCAGAACAAACTGTAGAAGTAAATTTTCGTGATTTCCAATCATTCATATTTTTACAAGCAAAACACATAGTGGTGCTATTCTTATTTCGCTCACTGTATAGAATGCGCTTTAGCTTTTTATGAAGATTAATGCCATAGTCCAAACGAAATTTTGCTGATCATAGTAAAACTAAAATTGTTACTTGGATTTTGTCTTCTAAACAGCAAAAAAACACCACACAAGCTCTTCAAATAATTTCAATTTTTTCTCATCAGCAACCATCACTCTGATTTTTTTATTTTTCCCGGGAAGAAACTCGAAATAAAATTCCGTATCTATATCTATATATATAAAAATGAATTTCTGTCTGTCTGTCTGTCTGTCTGTCTGTCTGTCTGTCTGTCTGTCTGTCTGTCTGTCTGTCTGTCTGTCTGTCTGTTCCCTATAGACTCGGAAACTACTGAACCGATTTGCGTGAAACTTGGCAGGTGGGGGTATTGGAGGCCGGGGAAGGTTCCTATTTTGGTTTGAGACCCCTCCCTCTCTCACGAAGGGGGGGAGGGGCCTCTCAAACAAAAGACAATTTTTTGCATAACTCGAGAACCAATCAAGTAAATGGTAAAAAATTTGGCATGGGTGGGTACTGGGGTACGAGCAATGTTTCTAAGAATATTTGGTACCCCTTCCTCCTTTCAGTGGGGAGATAGAAAGGGGGGAGGGGGCCTACCTTGCCATTTTTTACATAACTGGAGAGCAAATCAAGCTAATGGACCAAAATTTGGCATGGGAGGGTAGTGGAGTACAAAAAATGGTTCTATGATTATTTCAAACCCCTCCCTCCTTCCATTGGAGATACAGGAAGAAGGGGGGGGGCTTCAACCACTTTTTTATTGCTTAGCTTGATAACTAATCGAGCAAATGAAACCAAATTTGGCTTGGAAGGGTATATGGGTACGATATATAGTTCTATGAATATTTGATACCCCTCCCTCCTTCCAGTGAGGATATAGAAAGTGGGGAGGGTGCTCCTTTACATTTTTCAGCATAACTGGATACATAATCAAGCAAATGGCACTCAATTTGGCGTGGGAAGGTATTTGATTACGATAAATGTTTCTGTTGTTCTCTACGGGCACGAGACATGGATATTACTCGAGGAGGATCTGCGTACACTCGGAGTATTCGAGCGACGAGTGTTAAGAACCATCTTTGGCGGCGTACAGGAGAACGGAATGTGGAGGCGAAGGATGAACCACGAGCTCGCGCGACTCTACGGCGAACCCAGTATCCAGAAGGTGGTGAAGGCTGGCCGGATACGCTGGGCGGGACATGTTGCGAGAATGCCGGACGACTGTCCAGCAAAACAGGTGTTCGCTACGAATCCGGTAGGAACAAGACGAGCAGGGGCGCAACGAGCTAGGTGGTTAGACCAAGTGGAGCGTGATCTGGCGAACGTGGGGTGCCCGAGAAATTGGAGAACGGTTGCCATGGACCGAGTGAATTTTAGGAATTATGTTCGTCAAGTTATGTCGTAAGACGGAATACTATGTAAATAAAAAATAATAAATGTTTCTATGATATTTTGAGAACCCTTCGTCCTTCAAGTCTGAAAATCTTAAAGAAGTAGGGTCCTCCCATAAAATTTTTACATTTCTCGGGAACATACTAAGCATATGGAACGAAATTTGGCTTGAGAGGGTATTTAAGCACAGGGAAGGTTTCTGTGAATATTTGGTACTACTGCCTCCTTCCAGTGGGTTGATATGAAGGTTGGGAGGGGGGGGGAGGCTCCTTTACAATTTTTCGCATTACTCGAGAATGGAAACAAGCAAATGGAAACAACTTTGGCATGGGAAAGCATTTGGATACGTAAAATGGTTATTAGCTGAGACTTCTTTTTCCTTCAATTGATAATGCAGTTAGGGAAGACGGAAGCTCATATATGTATGATTGTTTTGCATAAACCAAAACTTATCTAACAAATGGAATCAAGTATGACATGGGAACAATCATTCAATTTAGCAACTGGGGAAGAATTTGGCATAGGAGTGTATTTTAATACACGGAATGTTCAATCTTAATCCCCTTCTTCCAGGTAGGGGATAGGTAGGAAGAACGGGTCCGATACAAATTTTATAGCATAACTCGACAACTAATAAATCGAACGAAACCAAATTTGGTATGAGAGGGTATTCGAGCAAAAGATATGTTTTTTTTCGGTAGTTTAGCATCACTACCACAAGTCAGTGGAACGATATAGAGGGAAAAGAGAGCATTGATACAATTTGTTTAATATTTCGATAACTTATCGAGAAAGTAGAATTAAATTATCATGGGAGCAAATTTGTGTACGAGCAATGTTTCTTCGATAGTTTGAGAACCCCTTCTCTTGCCAAAGGAGAGATATACAGTGGGGAGAGGGTCACCCATTTTTTTGAATAACTCGAGAACTTATCGAGAATGGAGCCATATATGACGTGGGATCGTATTTGTATACAAGAAGTGTTTTTGTGATGTTATGATACCCACCTTCATCCAATTAGGGATATAGGAATGGGGGTAATTTGTATGAGAATTCGAGAACGAATAGGTAAAATAAATGTCCCATGATGTTATTTTGTTACTAAAATGCTTATATGATAGTTTGAGATAGTTTCATATTTATATAAAAAAAAAAACATTTTGGCATAAGTTTTAAACTTTTGAAGCAATGAAATCCAGAGTCCTAAAAATGATTAAAAACGGATTTAAAAAAAAATATTTAAGATTTCAAAATAAGAAAGTTGCAAATTCATTTTGAAAATACATTTTAATGATTTTGAAATTGAACTTAAAATTTTGTGCAAATAAATAACAAGTTAAATAACTAGGGACAACAAGTTTCAAAAACTTTTGGAAGGTGTAGCAAAGCACACCGGGTCAGCTAGTAGGTATATAAAAATGGATTTCTGTCTGTCTGTCTGTCTGTTTGTCTGTCTGTCTGTCTGTTCCCTATAGACTTGGAAACTACTGAACCGATTTGCGTGAAACTTGGCAGGTGAGGGTATTGGAGGCCGGGGAAGGTTCCTATTATGGTTTGAGGCCCCTCCCTCTCTCAATAAGGGAGGGAGGGGCCTCCTAAACAAAATAAATTTTTTTGCATAACTCGAGCACCCATCAAGCAAATGGTATCAAAATTGGCATGGGGTGGTATTTGAGTGCGAAGAATATTCCTATGAATATAAGGTACCCCTCCCTCCTCTTATTGGGGTGATAGAAAGAGGGGAGGGGAGCTACCTTACAATTTTTATATAACTCGAAAACTAATCAAGATATTGGGACCAAATTTGGCACGGGAAGGTATTGGGATACGAAAATTATTTCAATGATTATTTGAGACCCCCCCCCTTTTTTGTAGAAAGGGGGAGGGGGTCTCTTCATATTTTTTACATAACTCAAAAACTAATAAAGCAAATGGAACCAAATCTGACATGGGAGGGTATTTGGATACGAAAAATATTTCTATGATTATTTGAGACCTATCCCTCTTTCCAGTAGGGAGAAATAAAGAAGGGAGGGGCCCCTTTTATAAATTTTTACACAACTCAAAAACTAATTAAGCAAATGGAACCAAATTTGGCATGGGCGGGTATTTGGGAACGTGACAGGTTCTAATGATTGTTTGAGAACCCTTCCTTCTTCCACAGGGGAGAAAGGAAAGAGGGAGGGGAGTTTCATACAATTTTTACATCATAACTCAAAAACTACAAAAGCAAATGGAACCAAATTTGGCATGGAACAATATTTGGGTACGAGAAATGCTTCTATGAATATTTGGTATCCCTCACTCCTTCAAAGAGGTGGATGAAAAGGGGGAGGAAAGGTCTCCCTTACAATTTTCAGTATAAGTGGACAATTGATCGAGCAAATTAAACCATATTCGGCATATGAGGGTATTTGATTCGAGAAATATTTCTATCATAAATTGAAGCCCACCCTTTCTTTCAGCGGAAAGGGGAGATTCCATTTTTTTTTTTGCATAACTCGAGAATTAATCGAGCAAATGAAACCAAATTTGGCATCAAGAAGTATTTGAGTACGAAAAATACTTTTATGAGTATTAAGTTCTCACATTTCCATTCAATGGGGAGAACTGAAGGGGGATGGTTCTTTCTTTCAAGTTTATGCATAACTCAAGAATTTACAACGCAAATAAAACCAAATTTGACATGGAATGGTATTTCAATACGAGAAATTTTAAGTAAGTAAGAGAAAAGCTTACATTTAACTTTTTTTTACAAAATCCGAGAAATGGACAAAACTTAACATGGAAAATCGTTTTGGTATGATTCTATGATTATCTGACACGCCATCCTCTTTTCAGTGAGTTGGTACATAGAAGGAGGGAGGTGAGCCCAATACAATGTTGTTAACATAAGTTCTCAATTTATGCTGACGAACCAACAAATGGAAACAAATATGGCATGGAAAGGTACTTGGTAACGAGATATGTTTCACGATTGTTATAGACCGTTACGCTTAACAGTGTAGAGAGAAGAAGGAAAGGGGGGTTCCTTTCAATTTTTGTAGTTAAGCTTAAAAACTTATCAACCAATGGAACAATATTTGATACAAGAAGATTTTGGGACCGAAAAAATGGGTATAATTATTAAAGATCACGATCTCCATTCAGCAGGGGGGTAGGGAAGGACAAAGGGGGAGGCGCTCTTATCAGTTTTTTAGCATAAGTCAAGAACATATCAAAAACAACCATTTTTTATCAGTTGGATTGTTTGCGTACGATTAATTTGAGATCCTCCTTTTTTAGGACGATGCTTAAAGAAACAGATTGAAATTATTAGATCTTTAACACAAATTCATAAATCAAGATTCAGAATATTAGTTTAAGTTATTTTTGTGTTACAATCTGAAACTCCAGATGCAGCTCTCATTTTATAGCGGTTGATTATGAATTATGTTATAATTTGATTTAAAATAATGTCAACAAAACAATAAAAATTTGAATAAATTCTGAAAATATCATTAAATTTTGAAAGGTGTAGCAAAGCACACCGGGTCAGCTAGTTATAATATAAATATACTTGATGCGTATATGTAAAAAATTGTCATATCAGCATAATAATGATAGGTACATTATTATCTGTTTAATACAAGAGAAAAAAAAACAAGCTAATTAATAATCTAAGCGAACGAAAGCTGAATATCAAGTAGTTGAATCGTACATCGTAATTTTTATTATGCTTTCAATTTTGAAACGATTTTGATTATATGAGAAAAATGAAAAAAAAAATAATTGTCTAATTGTGTGATTGGACGTTAAAAATAATCAAAAAAAAAATTGCACTATCCTAAAGTGATGTTAAATTGCAAAATAATTGCAAACAATTCATAAATCTAAATCTTTTATGAATAATTAGCATTGCAATTATGTAACTGATGAACTGAAGCATTGAAATAAAAATTTGATTAGAATTGGCATGAAAAATGAATAATAGTATAATAGAGGTCTGACAAAAAGAGTGATATATGTTCTTGAAATTAGAAAATTATCCAAATAAATAGTTGTTTTGGTTGATGATGAATTTTAAGCAAATTTTTCAATTTTTGATTTTTTTTATATATTAATCATAATAAAATGAATGAACAAATGAATGCATCGATGAACTTTAAACACCTGTATTAAGTAAAATTAGAAACTGAAATTACGAATGAGTATGATAATGAATCATAAAATTATATGGCAGTAAAAATAATAATAATAATAATTTGGAAAACAAATATCACAAAATGTTTAAAAACTGTTGAAAAATTACATGTTTTAAATTAAAAGAGAAAAAAAAATAACATGATCTGATCCCATAGTTTTACGGAAAACACGATCTTCCTCCACATTTGTTTTGTTTTTTAAGGTTAAATGTAGTAAAATTTAAATTGAAATGTGAAATGAAATATTTGAGACTGGATCGTTGTCATGATTTGAAACTCTATAAGCTAAATCGATAAATCAATAAAAATAAAATATAACCCGACTTTTCTGGATTCTGTAAAATAACCTTTGTCAATAAATTATTTTAACAAAAATCTGCTAAAACAAAACATACTCATTTTGAAAACATGGAAAAAGTAAATAATCATTCATGGATTAAAAATAAGAATACTACAACATCTGGAAAACAGAAGATTATTAATGATTATAAGGAATAGTAAATCAATAAATTAAATTCATTTGTAGAATAATATTATGTTTTAACATTTTTAATAATAATTAATAAGTGTGAATTATATTGTACCCAGAGTAAAGAACCTTTATTTTATTTTCGTAGTATTCCGTCTCACGAACGAAGAATGTATTAATGAAAAATACACAACTGTAACGAGAACGGATTAATTGGGTAAAGTGACTTTGAAAATATGGATGCCTCCAATAAATTTAAATTATGTTCATGTGTTATCCTTTCCGTAGCAGCAATACAGGGTAAACAATCAGAAATATACTGAATTCGAAAGAAAAACAATAATTTCTAAAATTAGTAATGAAAAAAAAAAGATTCTTTGAATCAATATTTGCATGAGGTTGTTAATTAATTCTGTGAAACTAAATTTTGGCATTTTAAGATATAGATTCTAAAAGTTCCACATTCACATACGGAAAGAAAAAAAAATCTAAAAATATTAAAATGATAAAAATAGTTGGCAGGAATCTGATATCCAACTAAATTAAAACGACGACGTTTGAAATAAACATCCATCAAACTGCGATTTTTTCTGATGAATTGTTATCTGTAACCTTGATAATCTTGTTTCGGAAGTCAATATTAATCCTGTTTTATACCAGCTGCTACAGCAAAGAATCGCTGGTTCCGGTGAGCTTGCTGCTTCTCCTGCTGCAACCAAGATCGAACTCACTCTCCTGTACGGCAATCATGATGGTTTACTATCAACCCTCTTGAGTCTTGATACATTTATCAACAAATCGTTAAAAATTAAGCTTGGCAAGCTTGGCACTATTTAAAATGTTCCGTCAAAACATTAAATAGAAACTAAAGAGTTTAAAAAGTAGAAATTTACAATGAAATCAATATCGAAGAAAAAAAATAATAAAATATGCACTTATCTTCCGTCCGGTCGGGTTTTCTCATCTTTTTCTCTACGATATGGTAATGATTTCTCTTAACACCAAAAATAAAATCCACATTGGTGTCTGATGGTGCGAAAATTTGCTCAATTCGATAAACTTTTCTTTGAAAATCGTTAATATTTTACACTAAATGCTTTCTACAGCGCATCAGCAATTTCAAATCACATCATAATGTACCAAACGATAGTAGATATTAACATTTTTCAACTTTGTTTCGAAGACTGAAAATTGTTTTGCCTTACCTACAACGTTTCAGATTTCTCAAGGTTTTTTTTTTCTTAATTTCATTGTAACTCCTTAGAATGAAATTGTAGAACTTTGATCTGTTCAGCAAAGTTATCTATTTTGTTAAGATAAACAATTTTGTAGAAAAAACCAAAGCTCTAAAATGCTTAACAAAAAAGTTAGCATTTTTATCTTGATATTGGTGGACCCCTTGACTCTATGTATTATTTCAAAGTATGCGTCTTGTAAAATTATGCAATGTTGTCGAAGACATCAAAAGTCTAGCTTTTCATCCCTGGGCGCTATTAATTTAGTTCCGCTAGATTGATGTTCTGTACCAGTGTGCAATGCATGCTAAAGCTTAGATTACTGGAAAAAAATCTGTGGTTTGACCAGTTTAAATCTGTAATAAGGGGATTTTGCAGACTTCATTGAAAATTCGCAAAATGGCAAAATCATTTCAAGGATACTTTTAAAGTTTCGAAATATTTTTTTTTTAAAAACAACGGTCATTAACTCTTAATCAAAAATAAAAAAAAAGTCTGTTACTGATTCTTCGTTCGACATTTGTGTGCCTTTGGTAAATACTCGCTGCAATTATCACACGTGAAATTTTAAGTGTGTTCAAAGACTCAAATATTCACCTTTATCGAAATACAGATAATTGAGTTTTGAAAAAAACTGCTTCGAGGTTAAAACAAGGTTGCCGAAATCACGGAAAAAAACTATGATTTCACAAAATTAAGAGCAAAATTTATCACTGAATCTGCGTTACAGAACACATAATTTAGAAATATTCATAGATTCTACAGATTTTTTTTTAAATTTTAAATGAATTTCAAAAATTTATATTAATGAGACCAATGTAATATTTTTATTTCTTTCTATGAATTTAAAAAACTTGAAAAGATTGGTAGTGTTTATTGATTTTTATTGAATTTTGAATGTAAAAAAAAAATTCAGTTTATCATATATTTTCAATAAAATTTACGGGAATGGCATCACAGACATCTACTACAGAATTTTTGGTCAAAATCACAGAAGCTAAGGTATTTTTTTTTTAATTTTTATTTTCGACAATTTTTGTTTAAAGATCAATTCATGTAGTCATAGATTTCATCTATGTAGCCTGTAGTTAAGTTTTAGTTAGATTATCAGATTTAAAATTTTCAATCATTCTCAATGCCGATTCGAGTTTGATAAGCTGTCAAGCTTTAATTTGTAGTTCTCTTTTCTTAGTTTTTGGTAGTTTGTATTTCAATTTCATTTTTCTATTTACACTTTAATTTTAAAGTCCAAACAGGGTAAAATCCTGGTGAACCCAGCAAAAATTTAGGTATCTATAATATTAAAAAAGAGAAAAGCTGAAAAATTTAATACACGTTAAATGAATTAGACCAAGGCACGTTTCAAATCTTATCTCTCAATTTTAAGAAATACAAGTAAATACAAGTTAAAAATTTGGAATTTTCTAAAAAAAATGAAAAATTGGTCCTTTTTCCTTGATATCTGGGCAACCGAACTGGACCGGGCATTTTCCAATTTTTCTTTAAACATCTGGAAAAGCCCGGTTAAAATCGGGCAATCTGGAATGCTAGTAAGGCATCTATATTCAGATACATTAAAACTATTGTTTTCAATTCAAATAAATAGGATAGAATTTAGGTAGTCTTCTCCAACATTTTTATGTTGGTACGTGGCTATTTTTCGAAAAAGGATGATCAATTTGAATACGATTATGGAAATTTTAACAGATCAATTTTCATAAGGGAGGTATATTGTTTGATAACAAAACAGAGGCTATCCACGAACTACTTACTACTTACTAAACTTTTATTTTCCTGTTAGCTACAGCTCAACTTTTGTGTTAGACAGTTTCAAAAATATACACACGTTTTGGAAGAAAATAATTAGATTTTAGTTTTTGTTTTTTTTTTCTAAACAAAAGCAATTCTTTGTATTTACGGTTAATGATAAATTAAATCTTGATCTCTATGCAGATGCTCCAGTGAAATAAAAAAAAATGCAAAATTTAGCTTAAAAATGGCATTTTGCCATTTGGTGCTTTCCGTTTGTTCCTACAGCGGATGCAACTTGAAATTTTTTTCTGGACCTATGAAAATCCGTGTGCTAGGTCACATGATTTTCATGTTTCTAGACTCTTGACACATAAAAAAAATCTAACCATCATGTATACACGCATTGTTCTTAAATTCAAAGTAAACACAAACAGGAATAAAACCAAAGAACAAAAATCTTGAATACTGGAA
>NC_073693.1:249791608-249833252 GCF_029784155.1 Uranotaenia lowii
ATAGGTCAGCCATCCTTCAGATTCAAAGGTTTGTAATTTTGTGTTCAAATTATCATTTACATATTCCTAATCTATACAAATGTAAACATCATTGTTGTCCGCAATTTAAACCTTCTATTGGTTTTGGCCAAAACTTACTGTTTGTGATGATTTTTGACCTCAACTACCAAAAAACACAAAATAAGTTAATCAACTTTTCCTTCTATAAAAATCAACAAACCGTTTTCTGAGGAAAAACATAAAATAATCTGTTTCGCCCCCTCTTACTTTTATATCAGCTCAAGAAAATCAATAAATGCCGCCCAATAAGTGAAAACTGTTATATGAAAAAATTATGTTTTCTGCATACAAACAAATGCACATTTTTACTGAACTGTTTAAAAACTATAAAAATTATTGAAAACTATTGAAACTCAAACAATTCTTTGTCAGTAAGTCACTTTTTTTTATCTGCAATGTGTTTCAAATTAATTCAAGTTGAACCATACATGAAAGCCGAATTTTAAAAGTGGAAAGTTTCCTGCTTGGAATAGTAAGATGTGGTTCTAATTAAACTAAGTTTTCCAGATAGCCCAGTTTTACCTGGATTTACCCGGACATTTGACTCTTAAATTAGGAAAAGGCCTATCCAGCCTGGTTGCCAGGGCTTCGTTGACTAAAGCCTGAATTTATTTACTTAACTGACCCGGTGAACTTTGCTGCCCCTGCCATGGAAAAAATTAAGCTCGTTAAAATTATGATTGTTAAAATAAACTTCCTTTGAAATTAAATTTCAACATTATTAAAAAGCAAACAATTTTTTATGGCATCTGAGCCTCTAGATTGTCTTGAGTCTCAACGTATCTTAAAGATTTCAAGGCTGAAGAAACCACCCTTTAAATAACATTAGCAGAAATCTTCAATACAATAAATAATCTCTTTAAATTAAAAATATGCCCCTTTAAGAAGCGAAAGGAGTATTTAAATACAGAAAAATTTATACATAATGAAAAATGAAATCTATGAAATCTCAAAGACAAAAATTTTGTTTATTATTTGTATGTTATATTTATTGTATTTGGGAGTCTTCATTTTAAGTAAAATGTGAAGCGTCTATCAATACATTATGTCATCCAATTTTGTTAAAACTAGTTTATAAATTCATTAAATCATCTCATTATACCAAAACGCTAACCTTTATCAATTTTTTTACAAATGTCCTTCGAACGTTGATAAAATATTGTCAAATTTTTGTTTATTTTGTATGAGAGCCCCCTCTTTTTGGATTCGGAGGGGTTTGAAAGAGTTATAGAATAAGGTTGCCAGAATTTTTCAGCACGTCTCCAGGCCGAAAATCCAAAAAAATTTATATTGAAAACCTGGCCAAATCCGGGCATTTGATTTCAAAATTGCAGACAAAAAATTCGGGCAATATTCGAGAAAATTTTGTCTAAAGTCTGCTTCATTTAATATTGGAACAAATTCTTTTGCTCATTGTGGCGCTCCTAGTGGACGGATTTGGAAACTTTTTTCACCCACGTGTCGGGAAATTCATTACCTTTTACCATGTATTTATGTCATAACACCAAACGATAGCATTTTGTAAACAACCGCCATGGAAGCCGAACGGAGAGATCAAATTGTGCACAGTTTTCTTACGAGTACGAGTACGAGAATTTCTTCGAAACAGCAATGAATAATTTTTTTTAATTTTTTTTATGAAAGAGTAAAGAAAATGCTACATTTGTATGAAAAACAAATTATGAATTCGTTAATAAATGACTGAACTACACGCAATTGTTTGTGTTCCAATATTAAATGAAGCAGACTTTACATCCGTCGAACTTGGTCAGCACTTGGTCGTACAGCTTTCGAGCACGGATTCTGGCTACATTGTTCTGCTTCAGCGTCCGATTTGGCTGTTTGCTGGCTCGGAATGACCTTATTCCTTCCCGGAGACGAATTCGTCGCACCGTACTGTGAGCGGCCTGGAACTTATTGGCCAAATCGCGGTCTGAAAGATTGGGATTCCTCTTGACGGCCTTGATGACTTTCCCACGCAGTTTCCGGTCGACAGTTCCACTCCGACGCTTCGAATGCGGCTTCCGAGCCGTCGTCAATGTTTCCTTGTACTGCTTGATAACACGCCATACGGTATTTCTGGGCATTTTAAGCTGTTTAGCTAGCTTCGATGCCGACAACAATGGATTTTCAAGAAAACTGTGCACAATTTGATCTCTCCGTTCGGCTTCCATGGCGGTTGTTTACAAAATGCTATCGTTTGGTGTTATGACATAAATACATGGTGAAAGGTAATGAATTTCCCGACACGTGAGTGAAAAAAGTTTCCAAATCCGTCCACTAGGAGCGCCACAATGAGCAAAAGAATTTGTTCCAATATTAAATGAAGCAGACTTTAAATACAGAAAAAACTCAACAAAAAAAACAAGAAAAAGAATCGAAAAAACATTCCATCAAAGTTTATCAACAGATTTGAAATCGTATTTAAGGCTTCCAAAAAACCATTCATGATAATTTATATAAAATTTTCTCAAAAAATTTCGTATTTCGGGGCATAAATTAAAAAAAAATTGCAACACAATGTGTTATTTTTTTTTTTTTTGGTTGATTTGCCAAACAAAGTGAATAAACCCGGGCAAAATCTGGACCTTTTTCAAAGAAACCCGGGCAAATTTCACATTAAATATCCTCGCAAACCCGGATAAAACAGGGCAATCTGGCAACCTTTTTATAGAACCATTTCCGGTTATGAAAATGGAAATAATCAAATTTCAAGTTGATCTGTTCATAAATTTCCAAAAATAGTTTTAATTGCTTCATATTTTTATATTTTTTTGTATGGGAGCTCTCCCCCCGCTTTTTGAATTTGGAGAGATTTAAAAATATTATAGACACCATTCCCGGTTTTTCAAACTTTGTATGAAATTGCCCCTCTCTTTTTTGATATGCAAGGGTTTGAAAGCATTATAGAAACCATTCGCAGCCTAGAAAAGGGTATACACATCAGAATTCCCGTAAATCGGTTAAGATATTTCTAGAAATTGTTCGAATGATGTCATGTTTTTATCATTTTTTATAGAAGTCTTCTTTTCTAAAAGTCGGAGCGGTTTGAAAGTACTTTTAAAACCATTTTAACATTGTTCGCTACGTTAGTTTTCGAGTCTTTAGGGTACAGACAGGCAGACAGAAATTCATTTTTATATAAATAGATATGCAAACTCTAACAAAAATCTCAAATTGATGCACTGTAATTTTAGATTTTTGCGTCCAAAAACTATTTTTAAGCAAATTTTTATCAAAGTAATCATGATCAGTTTTTCGGAAGCCTGAAGTCTATGTATATAAAAACTAGCTGACCCGGTGTGCTTTGCTACACCTTCCAAAAATAAATGTCATTTGTAAAAAAATATTCAAATTTAGATTTTGGTCAGCATTTTTTTTAATCAAATCTCATCATTGTTCAGAACCAACAACTTGGAAATTTGAGCTGCAGCTGGAGTTCCGAATTGCAGTTCAAAGATGGTATATATTATTTACTGAAACTTGATCTCTAAATTTGTTTTTCAAGATCTGAAATTTGTACTCTGTTTTTAAATCTTCATAATGACTTAAATAGTGTCAAAATTTATGGATTTTCCATCTTTTTCCCCAAATGGAAAGTTACGAACTTCCATAAAATCATTTGTCACATCTATTTTTGAGTTTTGCCAAATATCCGTACGCAAAAAAACCCTCTTATAAAATATGGTCCCTTCATTGAAAAGCTCTTTATCTTAAACTTACATGGGAGCTCCCCCATCTTTGCCAATTTTGTCCGCCACTGCTTGAAGAAGGTAGGCTTAATTACCCGGCTCAAGTTTACATAAATTTCTAATTGAAAGAAAAAGATTCGCATATTGGAATTTATTGCAGATTGTACTTGATGGAGATAGAATTTTGGAAACCGATCAGTAGCGTGAATCGGGACAGTTTTTTGAGTATATTCCTAATATTCTGTATTATGAGCACTCCAGCTCCTGATTAGCTTTATATGGTGTATTTTTTTGGAGTTGAAAGAATAAGCTATATAAATTTGAAAAAAAAACGATGGAAAGGATTTTTAATCACCATTTTCAAAAAGCTTTTTTCACCATCCTCGCCCTTCAAAGCAGTTTGCATATCTATTTTTTTGCGAGAAAATTATGTTAAAAAATGTTTCGCCATATGCCAAACTCGTGGACATGAGACATTAGAGCGTGAAGTTTTTCCACTTGTCATGTTCTGAAAATTATCGATTTTATACAGTGCAAATTTCTTTTTTTTTTTGAAATAAATGTATTAAAACAAAAAAAAATTACTGAGGTAAAAATATATAAAAATATCAGTTGCATCACTAAATAAATTCTCAGCGTTTTTTTATTTTCTCTTTTAAAGTAAATATACAAAAGTGTTGGCAAAAACAAATTTCTAAGTTAACATTTGTCCCGTATATTGGGGCAAGTGTAAATGCAAAGCTTCTTTTCAGATGCGTCAGAGTAATGGCTTTATGGATTTACTATGACTAAATGGATTTAATAGGTACTCTGTTTGTTTGTTTTATCAAGTTTCATTGATATATCTGCAGTACAAAGACATTTAAGAATTTCAAATATCGGCTTCAGTTTCAACATTCGAAATACCCCTTCTTAAAAAAAACATATTTTTTTTGTAACAGAGAAAAGTTGAACGTTGTTCCTTGAATGAAAATTCTTTGGGAAAATGAATTCTCTCACTTTTGGTCAATTAAAATAAGTTTATCTCACTGATACCTTTCACTCATGCACACGTCAGTCCAATCTTATCTAATTTAAAGAAAAGGTCAGTTCATGTGTCGGATCGGATTTTTTAATCTTCTTTAAATTTAAATGACGCTTGATAAAACTTCTGTTAATTACATTTTTACATGTTCAACTAAATGTTTCCTATCTACCTCTGTAGAAAACATCTTATTCATATTTCTGTTATCAATATGATTCATAAATAACCTTGTAGGCAAAATGGGTTAAAAAATTGTGTGTAAATTCGTTACTTTCTGTATTCTTTTTCAATTGTCCGCAAAGCGTCATACAATTATTTCATTAGCATCAGAACTAAATTTATATTTTTTAGACAACAAATGTTACCTACATTAACACGAACTAAATATGGAAGTATTTTAGCAAATCTTTCAATTGGTTTTGATTCGATTGATAAAATACCAATCCGCGTCACATCTAGGCGTCATTTAATTCCACGTGCTGTGTACAATTAAGCAAGTAAAAACACATCTAGGTTGCATATCGCCCCCACGTGCATAAGAAATATTAGTACTTGGTTGAGAAACAGGCGCCTAATTGTTAAATTTTTCCAGAGACAATGGACGCTTTGGTTACTATCCATTTACGACGACGTTTGCTTGACCATAGAGTCGAAAAACAAACCCCTCAAAGAAAAGAAAATCTCTAAATATGGATGTGATGACTTTTCAATTTCAGATTTTGACAAAAAAAGGAATATGTTTTATTCGATCGACAAAATGTTAATCTGGATGACATCTAGGCGTCATTCATAACCATGTGCTTTACAAATGAGCTAGGAATCAAGTAGAAAAAAAACCTGTCAAGGCTTCATATCGCCTCCACGTGCATTGAAAATATGTTTGGTTGAGAAATACGCGCCAAAATATTCCCACTGATCAGTATGCTATGCCATGGTTACTATCCTATCCAAAGGAAAAAAAATCTCGAGAAAATGGATGTCATGACTTTAATTTGTTTCGAAAAACTACAAATTTTGTATGGGAGCTTCCCCTCCCTTCAGTCGGAGCGGTTTGTAACTATTATAGAAACCATCTCCGGCCCCAAAAACCCTCAGATGCCAAGTTTCACGATGATCCGTTCAGTAGTTTCCGAGTCTATAGGGAACAGACAGACAGACAAACATTCATTTTTATATATATAGATGAATTTTTGTCCGTCAGTGTGTCTGTCTGTCGTTTGTCTGTCTGTCCGTCAGTCTGTCTGTCTGTCTGTTTATCTGTCTGTTCCCTATAGACTCGGAAACTACTGAACCAATTTGCGTTAAACTTCGCAGGAGGTATGGTATTTGGTATGGGAGTGTACTTATTTACGAGAAATATTCCATAAATGATTTGGTATCCCTCCCTTATTTCAATGAGGAAATAGGAAGCGGGCAAGGGGGTTCCAATACAATTTTTCGCACAATTCAAGAACTTATCAAGTAAACGGTATCAAATTTGGCTCGCGAGGTTATATAGGTAAGGAGAATATTTGAAAAATTGTTTAAGACTTCTCCCTCCATCCAGTGTGAAGATAAAAAGGGGGTGGAGCCTCACACATAACTTTTTGCAGGGGATTATTTGCAGGGGATATTTGAGTAGATTCTTTTCTATGATTGTTTTAGGCTTCTTCCTGCATTCACTCATTCGATAGGACGGGGGAAGGGGAGCTCCCATTAAATTTTGTTAAATAACTCGATTGCTAATCTAACAATGGGGATGTTGGAAAGAGTCCTTAAATACAAGAAATAAATCTTAGATGTTTTGGTTCCAATGACGGGATATTAAAGAGAATAGAGGTGCTATACGTTTGTTTTGATAAAGTCAAGAGCTCGTAAAATAAATCTAACCAAATATTACAGTGGAGAGTAGAAGGATTCGAGAAATTATTAATTAAAAAAAAACCAATCCATCCTCCAGCGTGGAAAGAATATTTTATATAACTTGAGAACTTATCCAACAAATGGAATCTATTTCGAAAGAAAAAGTATTCGAATACGAAAAATATTTTTTTTAAATGAGAGATTCCATACAGAACAGAGCCAGGAATGGAGGAGTTTTTATCGCATGGTTTTTAAAACTTTTTAAATAACAGAAACCATATTTTACATGAGAAGTTTTTTTTAAGATTCAAGACCTCTCCCTCTTCCAGAGGAGAAACGGGAAGAAGGAAAGTATATATAGCTCGAAAACTTATCAAGCAAATGGAGCCATATGTGAGATGTGATGTTATTTGGTTACGAAAAATGTTGTTATGGCAGGCAAATAAAAACGAATTCTTAATATCAGATCTAAAATTATATTGGAGAAACATGTAATGTGAAAAGTCTCATTGTAAAGATATCGAAAATTTGTTTATAATGAAATTGTTTTTAACACAATTTATTGATATTTCAATGTGTAGTAAAGCACACTGGGTCAGCAAGTACGATATAAAATCTGTTTATTTGTTTAGATATATTATAAATATTTAAAGTGATTTTTTCTTATTGTTATTTAATAATTCCGTGGTTTTGACCTGATGTACGTAGAAAGTTTTCAAGTCAAATGCTCGAATTGTGCCAGGTTTTAAGATAAAACTGCTTGGATTTATCTGATTCGGTTATGTCTGGGAAAAATTTGGAAACTAACTTTTTTCTAAGCTCGCTAGACTACATTGTTTTACCCGAACTTGCCCGAATATTTGATAAAAAATGTGGAAAGGGTTCGGTTCCGCCCGGTTGCCTGGATTTCGTTCAAAACTGCCTGGATTATGTCCGGATTAATTCACTTTATTTGCAAAATCAAACAAAAAATCACAACAAACGTTATTTATTAATGGATTTTGCGAACCAAAGACAATATTTTTGAGCAAATTTTATCAAAATATTCTTTTTTTTTTTTTTAAGACTAAAACACAACTTAAAATCTGATGATGTGTTTCGATTGAAAAAAAAAAGTTTCATTGTCAAGTCTCGATTTTATTCTTATAAATTTTGTGTTTGATCAAATTTGTCCGGATATTGCCCAGATTTTGGGTTGAAAGTTTTTAAATCAAATTCTCAGACTTTGCTATGTTTAAAGACAGAATTGCCCAGCTTTTCCAGACCCGACCGCGTGTGTGTAAATTTCTGGCAGCATTATTCTAACCCCATATTTCCTCATTTCTCATGGAGTATTGCAAGGTGACATTAACCAATCTTTAGTTCAAATGAAACATGCTATCCAAATCTAACGCATGTTGAAAATAGTCAGGTTCACTGACCTTGTGGCAACATCCATGAGGAATAAACCATAACATATTGCTCAGTTTTATTCACATCTCTTCGCTTCGGAAAAGCCACATAACAAAATAGAATCTAATTTCCCAGTATCGAGGATCAAAAAGTTCTCATTCGAATGTATGTATGGATGTAACTTATGTTTACGTACAATCCAATCCGTATTTCGATTAAATCCCCAGAAATGAACTTCTGATGTGATGTTTTCTTCGGAATCCTGAATGCCCTCAAATCGTTGCTTAAAGTTCAATTTCCTTTTCGTAGCAAAGCAGTTTGCTTTCAGAAACATTTCTTCCACGCCATCGCAAGAAACCTCCCCAAAGTGTCATCTCCCAGACGCCACACAGTAGAAAGAAAAGTAGGAAATTGTTTTTCAATCACTTCCGCTTTATTTGCTAGTTAACTGCAGAAAACGGATGCGAGGACAGAGACAAAACAGAGCCCGATTTCTGATTCGGTTCCAATCGAAATTGCCGGGCGAGACTCTTTTGGGTTTTCCCGGGAAATAACGTTCTACCCTGTTCCAGCTCTGTTTCCTCGAGAAAACTTCCAAACCAATGCCCCTCTGCCCAAAAAGCAATGCATGACTTTTTCTTCCCGAAGCCGACGACGACGCTCATTATCACCAGTTGGTTCATGCTTATATTTATTATCATTGCGATTTAATGCTGCTCATGGTACCCGGTGGCACTATTTCCATTACGGTCGTTTTCCGCCATTTCCTGGGAACAAATTGGAGCTTTCTATTGCTGATACAACTTTGAAGGTGAAGATGGTGATGGTACCGTAGCTGAAGCAAACTCGAGAGGAGACCAATTGATATTTCGGAGATGCTTAAGAAACGAGCAAATGAGGTAATGATACTTTCGAGCATTAACGACACATGCTAAGTGTAAGTAATTGCCTAAATAGATAACCACTTTCTTCTCAAGTGAGTTATTCTGCATAGCTTGGAAAGCAAAAGAAATATCAAGATGTCGAATCTCATCGACGTTTTATTTAAAAGATAATAAAAACACCAGCATTTCTGCAGATGTATTGAAGAAATAAGTAGTTCTATTGAAACAGAGCCTGATACCATTCAGCTTGTAGGAATGTACATACGTACACCCGAAGCCAATTAGCCAATATCTCACCTACAATGCTTGATTTTTTAAAGAAAACTGTCTGGATAATAGGATCATCTTCTGGTGCCGATGTAGTGAACTACAGAATATTGAAAGATGGACTTGAAGTAATAGGTGGTAAACTATTGTAGATCATCAATAAATCCTTGTTGACGGGAATCGTTCCACAATCCTGGGAAGAGTTTCTTGGTCGTTCCGATTGAGCAAGTCAATGTAACATTAGAAGCAGAAGAGTTTCAACCCATTAATATGCTACATTGAACAAAATACTGATTGCAGAACAAAGCGGATACCATAAAAATCATTCTTGTGAAACAGCTCTCAACTTATTACTGGATAAATGGAAAGGAACAATGGATAAAGACATGAAAATCATTGCTAATTTTTTCGATTTAAAGCGAACATTCGAAACTATTTCTCGGCAAAAACAGATTGACAGGCTCAAATCCTATAAAGATAGCAAATTTCAAAGAACCAACTACTCCTCTGTGATATCAAATACCAAAGAAACCACGCTTGGCGTACCTCAAGGAAGCGTTCTAGGACCACCGCTTTTAATTTTATATATATACGACATGAACACAAATTCTCAAACACTTTGATATTAATATATTTGCCGATGATACTGTGATACTTCTTTTTTTTTACCTTGAAATTGCCCGCCACACTCCCCCACACCAAGAAACTCATTTGAGCCCCCTGGAAATGGACGCTTCTGTTCCCAGCATGTCGACAGCACAAAAACAAAAACAAACGCGAACAAAACTCTACTCATGCTGGGAACCAATTTTTTTTATGTAAGCTAGATGCGAGAGAATGTACGAGAATAAATACTATATTAACGATTACATGTGAATCTCAGTGGAAAAATATCCTTTTAAGAGATTCACAGAACAAAACAAAAATTTACTAGATTATGATTAACTTAAAATAAGGCTATACTAACATTAAACTAAGGCTGTCTTAAAGTTAAATAAAAAAAAAATGAGGTAAAAAAGAAAAAAAAGAAAATTACGATTACTGATATGATGTTTGATAGTTATCGAACATTAATTCCTTTGAGATAGTCTTTCAATTTGGATTTAAAAGCAAGTCGATTGTTTATATTTTTTAACTCATTAGGCAATGTGTTGTATTTCGTAGGCCCAATGAAGGAAATTCTACATTGTCCAAGATTGGTTGTTGATATGCTTCGTTGAAGATGACGCGATTGACGAGTATTGTGCAGTCGTTCTCCGATTGTGAAATTTATGTTCCTATTCGTTGTGGAATGTATATTATCAAATACAAAAAGAAGGGTTTGCAAATCACACATATTAAAAAGGGGTAAAATATTATGGGATATATTAGAATAAAGCTGGTTAGTTGGAAACAATAACGGAAGGCTAAATATAATTTTCAAGCAACGATTTTGCAATGTTTGAAGGCGTGCTAGAAGTGATATCGAGGCGCGTCCCCATAGCGCAATCAAGTAATTGAATAGAGAATGTATAAAGGCGTAATAAAATTTTAATAAAATGTGACGCGGTACGAATTGCTTAATCCGCCAGAGAATTCCACAAAGGGAAGAGATTTTACTTTCCAAATGCATGATATGATTTTTCCAAGATAAGGTTTCATCTATTAGAAGCCCAAGATATTTAAAATTTGTCACTTTCTCAATTACATTGTTAAAGACTACTGGATCTCCGTGAGAAGGGACGATTTTTCGTGAAGAATGTATTATCATATAATTTGTTTTTGAGAAATTTAAGGTAAGCAAATTTGCATTGAAATATTTCAAGAGAACTTTAAGATCATCTTCAATTTGACTAACGATATGCAAGGGACTGTTTGCTGGATAAAAAAGTGCAGTGTCATCTGCAAAAAGCCTTGGAACACCATGTAGAGGAAGTTTTTGTACATCGTTCACATAAAGTAAGAAAAGCAAAGGGCCAATATTACTCCCTTGAGGGACTCCAGTGTCCATATCTCTTAGTGAATTATGAGTGTTACCGATAGAAACGTATTGTTTCCTACCTGTTAAGTAACTACGAATGACATCATTCGCAATTCCCCTAATCCCATAAAATTCAAGTTTACGCAACAGGATATCGTGGTTCAAAGTATCAAACGCCTTCTTCAGATCTAGAAACAAGGCTCCTACAAGTTTTTTCGAGTCAATATTTTCTATGATTGTGTCCATTAGTTCACAGTAGACTGCCCCAAATTTGTATGGGAAATTCAAAACCTGTGAAATGTTATGCGCTGCGACTAGAATTGATCCTAGGCCTAGTACAAGATCTCATGCCAAATTTGGGCCAGATCGGATCACGGGAAGGGGTCGCTCAACGAGCCTGAAGTTTGTATGGGATTTTGAGACATTTTGTTCGGGAGAAACATGAAAAACCAGTTTTTCATCAATAGCTTTGGTCCCCGTCGGCCGATTTCTTTCAAAAACAGGTTTTCTTAAAGCCTAAATTATGAAAAACATTTCATCCGAAGACTGCATACCGATAAGAGTTAAGACAAAAAATTTATTAGGCTTCCAAAATGGGCTAACTTTTTTAAGGATGGTATTCATCACTGTAAATGAGTCGGGGCGGTCGAACTTATTGACGCCTCATTAGCAGTGATGAATACCACCGTAAAAAAAGTTAGCCCATTTTGGAAGTCCAATAACTTTTTTGTCTTAACTCTTACCGATATGCAGTATTCGGATGAAATGTTTTTCATAGTTTAGGCTTTGAGAAAACCCGTTTTTGAAAGAAATCGGCCGACGGGGACCAAAGTTATTGATAAAAAACTGGTTTTTCATGTTTCTCCAGAACAAAATGTCTCAAAATCCCATACAAACTTCAGGCTCGTTGAGCGACCCCTTCCCGTGATCCGATCTGGCCCAAATTTGGCATGAGATCTTGTACTAGGCCTAGGATCAATTTTAGCCTGCAGCGCATAACTTTTTCAAAAGTCGGGTCATTTGGGGCACTCTAGTTCACACATTGCTATTAAGGTGCTAGACCCTGCTCTAAATCCATATTGTGATTATAAATGAGGTTGTTCTCCTCCAAAAATTTATTGATTCTGTTGATTAACATTTTTTCGAACACTTTGTTAAAAACGCTTAAAGTGGAAATCGGACGGTAGTTATTTACGTCAAGGCTGTCTCCTGATTTGAATATAGGTACCACTCTTGCAATTTTAAGAGAACTAGGATACACTCCTGTCTCAATTATATTGTTGAAGCACTGATGAAGAATTCTAGCGAAATCATTACAGTTATCTTTAATTAGAGAGGTAGAAATTTTGTCATGACCGCAACATTTTTTATTTTTTAGTGAATTTATTATCAAAATAACTTCATTTTGCGTTCCCGGGTGTAAAAAAATAGAGTTGGAGACACGATTAGTAAAGGCCAACGGATCAGAATCTGGTTCTCTGGAAATATCCTTTGCAAGAACATTACCGATATTAGAAAAATGTTTGTTGAACGCTTCGCAAACTTCGTCGTTTTTCTCAAGGACCACATTCTCTACTTTTAGAATTGTTTGAGTGTCAGTTTTATTTTTCCCTAAGATTTTATTAACACGACCAATAACGTTTCGTTAAGTAGACTTTCATAATATGATAGTTTGCTCTTCTTTTTACATTTGTCCACCTTATTAGAAATATGCTTTACCATATCCTTTAGGTGTGAATCATTTGGGTGGCGTTTTAAGCGTTTAAGATAGTTGTATTTTATTTTGATTAAAGCACAGAGATCGAATGACATCCAAGGGCAAGGTTTCTCTTTAATTTTCATTTCTCGGGATATCTTTCTTGTACATTCCAATACCAATCTATTATAGACAGAAGTAATTTGTAGAAGGCAACTTTCGGCGTCCTCAACACGTTCTATGCTTTTAAGATAATCTGAGAACAAGCGATTCAATTTTGAGTGATCAATTATGTTTTTATGTAAGACACACCTGTTGGATGGCAGTTTGAGGGTCGTTATTACTTGAGAGTGATCGCTAACATTATTATTGATAGTATCATTCCTTAATAAAGACAAGTCATTGAGTTTACAAACTACGTGATCGAGTATGTTTTTACTTTTTGGTCTTGTGTAGAATGTGTTGGAACATACAAAAGCGTAAGATTCTAGGAGCGACGAATAGTGTTTAACGTTGTTATTGTTTTTCATGTTGACCGGTATATTGATATCGCCGACAAGGAAGCAAGAGTGATTATGTGGAACAGATGACAAAATATTTTCGAGAATTTGAAAGAAGTTATTAACAGGAAATGAAGGTGGCCTGTAAATACTATGTATATCAAAAGTTTGTTCCTTTATTTTAATTTCTACACCAATGTTGTGAAAACCATCAATACATATATTTTTAGTCATTCTACACTTTAAGTTTTTTCTAACATACACTGCTAGACCTCCATAAGACTGTTCTCTACACGAAAAATATGAGTTATATCCGGGAATATTATACAACGAACAATGTTCTTGCTTCAACCAAGTTTCGCTTATGACGATAACGTCGATAGAAATATTAATATTTTCAATTGTTTGCAAAATATTATCAAATTTTTCAAGGTCATTCATGCTGCAAATATTCCACTGAAAGATACATAAATTATTATTTGCATTTAATTGTACTGAAGAGTTGAAATCTTCTACAGTGAGGTGACATTGATTACTTACAAGTTCCATTTTAATCAAATTACAAAATTCACAAATCTTTAAAATTATGTTCTTGAAATTAGGTTCTTTTACGTTTAGGTGATGGAGTTGCGTGTTGGGAAAGTGAAATATTGGTATCTAAATTTGCCAAGTATTTGCTAAGATCCGAGCCAAATCATCTCTATCTTTTACTAGGTCTGGTTTAGAGTTTACATCTTTTTTGACAAGAATTTCCCCTCCCCTACCTGGCCAAACAAATTGCAATCCTAATAACTGTTGTGACTCACGTAGATCGTTTAACAGTTCCATAGAGAATGGTGTTAGTTCATCTCGAAGGGTTATGTTGAAACTTTTACCGTCGATTACATAACTCGGATCTACGGTGGAGGAATTCAGTTTTCCAAAAGCCTTTTTCTTAAGGAATAAAGCTTCTTTAACAGCGATGTCCTTGAATACTATTTTGACCGGGGCCAGGCGATCAGCAATATTTTTTGAAGAATAAAGGCGTGTGATGCTTTCAAGTTGGTCCAATTTAAGGTCAAACCCAATGGTGTTACATATTTTGCTAACTAGTTCGCTTATATTTTCATTATTGTAAGACGGAACTCCAAAAAATATAGCATTTTTATAAATAGATTCTTTATTGATTTTATTCAGATTAGATTCCAACTTATTAACTTTATTCGTAAGAGATGCTTGAGAATTTTTCAAATCGGATACTTCGCTTTTAAGGCTCTCATTCTGGACTTTCAATTCTTTGAAGTCGGTTTGAATTTCTTCAAACTTCGAAGAAAGAAAGTCTTGAGAAGCCTCAATTGCAGCAGTAACCGATTTGAATTCATTCTTAATCACCTGCATTTCCGTTGCAACAGCGTTCTGCACAGTTTCTTTCAGCTCCGCGCTTATGGCTGATTTTATAGTTGAGCTGGATGACAATTGATTCATTCCAATAATTTTGGCATATATTTCTGAACAGTTTGGACTACAAAAATAGAGACTATCTCTCATCCTTCGAGCAGCGCTTCCCACAATATAACGACATCGAAAATGTACGGAGGAAAAACAATAAGCACAAGTCAGAAGAGCGTTAGGGTTTTTTTCAATTTTCTCGCAGTCAATACAAATTGAGTCTGCACTTTTAACTATGTTTGCCATTTTTTGAATACCAAAATAAAATCAAGATATCTGAAAGGAAATTAAATTCGAAAACCAAAGTAGTTTAACAAGGCTCCAATAAATCAGACTAAACGCTAAAAAACAATTTAAAAAAAATTAGAAAAAAAAATCAATATAAAAAAACAGTATAAAACATAAACAGACTATTATTATAAACAAAAAAAAATGGAATCCAAATTATAGGTAGAAATGAAATGATGGTGGGAGTTAGCTAATGTACAAGGTTACCAAAAAAAGGATAAATAAGGACCAAAAGGTGCGAAACAGAGTGCTCTAGTGTACAATTCACAAAGACTAAAAATAAGTTTTAATACTCACTCAAAAAAATTACCCTTTCACACAATCTACGCGGGATCGGAAAATCCATTCAGCGTCAGATACTCAATCATTCAGATTGCACTCCTATGCGGGATATGGAGAACCCATTCAGCGCCAGAGCAATGCTTCTACGCGAGGTTCTTTCTATCCATTCAGCATCAGAAGCACAAGCTCATTCATGCGTTCTCATAAATTCACTATTTATCGGGAGACAGATTTTTTTTTCGCGATCGCAAATATTGCAGTAGGTGCGCTACTAGATAATGTTCCAATTGCGTTCCATTTACTTGCAACGGACACAAAATCGTTCGCTAAGTCAAAACGTATTGAACCTCAGCCAGCCGTACGTTGCTTAGAGGGGCCAGAACCAACAACTGTTTGCCCACAATAGAGCGTGTGCTCACAATCGTGTGCTTCTTTTCAGAACGCTTAATCTACACCAGCACGCACTTTTGCTAGGCGAGTCACAACAGCGGTTCTGAGACACTTACGTAAGTCGATCCTTCTTATGGTTGTTTTTTTTTTGTCGTTTGCGTTGTCTCATAAGAAAATGAACCAGCGGAGAACTATTTATTTTCGAAGCAAGCAGATTTTTTTGATTGGATGTTTCGAATTAGCATCAAAATATTTCTAGTGAGTCGTGAGTTGTTCACCGACAACGAGAACTACTGGGACTCACCTGATTTTCACTACTCACTGATCAAAAACTGTTCGAAACAGCGGGAATTTTATTCACGGCTTACCTTAACGCACAATAGAACAATACAAACCACAGTTGCTAAGTTTTCTCAACGCAACTAAACACAGTACACGGAAGAAATAAAATGCGATTCCATTTAGGTTTCCACTAGAGACACTACGTAATTACTTAGCCTAGATAAAGAAGATAAATGTGAACGATTAACGGGTAAATTAGATGATTTTACGAGGAGCTTAGAAAAACCACAACCAAACAGCATATCAGTGATGCCTGTGATGCCAGTGATGATTATTGCTTCTGATGATGCTGGTGCTGCTTTTCATAAATTGAACTGTGATCTCGTGAATTCGAACGGATGGCTGAATTTTAAAATGTTAAAACTAAATGTTTGTTCGTCTGGTTCGTTGGGGTACATCTCGATATAGTTCATGAAATAAAGTATCTAGATCAGGCATGTCAAACTGGGGGTTTGCGGGCCGCATGCGGCCCGCGGCCTTGGTCAATGCGGCCCGCGTAGCCCCGTCTTAAACTGTCACAAAAAAATACCACTGATTTTTATGTAAAGTATTACTGCAAAAAACTAAAGTTGAATGTAACGTTTTCAACTGAATGCAAATGTTTTTCGATGTTCAAATTTCCTTTAAAAAAAACACGCGTAACATTGTTGCTCTGAACCACAGTTTGAAGTGATTCCCGCTTCCTTGTAAGATTGTGTGAACATTCATAGCGAAAACAACTTAAATATCTTCCAAGTATTTTGGTTCTATTATTTTTGTTTTACCGAAGGAACGACAGACATATGGTGATATTTTTTTAAATTGAAGATACATATGCGTAAGCATGAATATCAACATTATTCATTGTAAAAAAGCACATCCTAAATAATCAAAAAAAAATCCGTGATTAAATTTCTGGCTCTGAATAATTTTATTTCAGTGACCACTTGTCCAACGTTCAGTTAATTTTGTGGTAAGTGTGTTGGTTGCACCGGAATCAAACAAAAACATATCTCACCGCTGGAGTCTTCTTATTGTCTCAAACCTATCCGAATACGTGAGTATAAACAGCATACATTTAAATGACACTAGTTAACAATATTTGTTATTTGTAAATTGAGAGTCATTTTTAATACCATATCAGTCACCGAATTAAAAAAAATTAAATCCGAAAAATCTGATAAGAGCAGTTTTTGAAATACTGAAAAATGAAAAAAAATAATTGTGTGTTTTTTATTAAATATCTTCAGCTACTGTTCATAAAATTATCTTTTTCTATAATCTGACCAATAAATTGCTCCTCGCAGATATTTTTTTTGACTTTTATTCGGATTCAGAGCTCAATTTTAAATTTGAAACTTGACATTAATAAATGAAGTTCGGTTTTTTGTAAACAATTGCTATCACATCATATGAGGCCCTCAGAGCCAAAGTGCACAAAAGGCACTTTCGAGATAGCACGCTTCAAAGTTTCTTTGTTGTGCGATTTTCTATATATACTGTTTGGGAAGTTGTGTTTGTCCGTTCAACAAAGTATGAAGATAAAATTATAAAAATCTGAAATAAGCACTGTATCAAGATTTCAATACAACTAATTGTGCAAAACTGCTTGCGAAAATAAGGGAGACCGCAGCAATTTCAAATTTGCTCATTTTCTATGTATTATTCACCAAGAGGCATTATGCGCAAAGCAATTAAAGTTCCAAAATGTGCTAAAACCAGTTTCAGATACTATAAATTTTATCTGTTCCCGTGGCTTGAATCATCTCCAATTTTCGACATTTTTGGAAGAAATTGGATATGAATTCGATTGAATTCCCTACTAAACAGAAGTACGCTGGCTTTCCTGCCACAAAATATTAAAAAGATTTTGCTACGAGAGTAAATAATATTATTTTTGGAAATGACAGGTGCACCTGTTGGACTAACTGGCCACCTGCAAGATGGCAGAGACCTTAAAACTTCAAGGAAAAGAAAAAAATATCATAACTGCTTGTGATTATGTAAAAAACTTTCTACGTGTCAAGAACTGAAAAGATCTAATGAAGCTGCATCATTTGGTAAATACATACTTCACCTAGAATCGTTACTAGCTACAAAAACTTCTCACCGTTCGAGATTATCTGATAAAAATTTATCATCAATAATGAAAGCGTCAATGACAAATTAACTTCAACCTTATATTTATAAACTAGTATAAACATTATAATATAAGAATGTTAAACATTAAATGATTAAATAAAAATTTAACACAAAATATCATTCCAAGTTTACTTATAACTATATTCTACTGTATTGTACCTAATCTCTGCGAAACTAATATGTTATGTTTTCTAACTGATTGTGGCTGCGGCCCTCTACGTCATAGAAAATGTTTAATGCGGCCCGCATACCTAAACGAGTTTGACATGCCTGATCTAGATGAAACAATACATGAAAGATTAAACTTCAAAGACCACATCAACAATTCAGTGAAAAAAAATTGCCAATTTGGACCTGAATGTAAAAAAAAGGTCCTTAATAATAAAAAAAAAAAAAAAAATTCGCCAACCATATCCCCGCATTTTGACTTCTGTCCGTCGTTAAAATATGTTTAAATTTTGTTCATTTTTCTCAATTCTGCAAAAATGATTTCTCGAATGACGAAGTTTAAAACAAATTGCATCTCGGAATACAGCAGAATACAACATCCAGCGCTATGGAAAAAATTATCAAAAGTTTTTTCTACACTTCTCTAGTGTTTAAAATTTTCAAAATACCTCCAGATATTTCCATTCCTTTATATTAACTGCTTTTTGGAAATTTTTAGAATCACACATCGCTCTGGAGAAGCATTTTTTCCCATATGTTGTTGACCTGTATACGCATTATGCTGCAAATGAGACTGGCTCAAATGAATATGGAATGATTTTTTTTTATCTTTTTTTTTTCAACGCGGCACCCCCTCCGATTGGTGCTTAAACTGAAAAAAAAATTCTCTAAGATTCAGCTCATTTGGCCCAAGCCCGAGCTAGCGCAAACGACTTCAAATTTTTATGGAGATTTTCGATAAAATTTATTAGAAATCTATATACTTTCACCGTTTGTGTTCTTAAATATGCTACCAGTTTGTTTCATATGAGTTGCAGAATTTATAGTTCAAATAATGAGGAACAAGTCTGAAGAAGACTGTTACGCAATACGAGTTCACTGTGCTGATATATTTGCAATTGATTGTGTGTTATTTTCGCATTTCGTTAATATTTCGTCTACGGTGTAGGGATGCACTACTAAAGTTTACAAAATTTAAATAAAAAACATTTCAACCCATGTTGCTTATGTTAAATTGGATGCTGAATTCAAAAACAAAATTAAAAAAATTAAAGAAGAACATTTTTGAGTAATGAACAAAATATAAAATTTTGCAGAAAAAAACTGCAGTTTTATGCTGTTTTGAGAGTGTCCGCCCTGGGATTTCCCAGGTGGGAATTCCCGAGAAATCGAAAAATTCGGGAATTCCCGATTCCCGGGAATCATAGTTCCATTCACGGGAATTCCCGACATGTATGAAATTATTTATTCGGAAAATCCTGATAACCTCCGGAACAATTCATATTGTTCTTCTTGTAAATGCTATCGTACAAAACTCATAAAGAATTTGCCGATTCCTGTGGCAGTAGACATTTTGCAGCCATTTGGAGCATTTTTTTTATTCAAATAGGTAGATAAGTTTAAAAAGATCATATGTATTTCCACACCGTTTTCATTGAACAAAACCCACAACACTTTAAAAAATATATGAAAAATCACGCAACGGGTAAGCAGATATTGTTTTCTCGAAAGCAACAATATTGTCCTTGTTTCCATCTGGCTTTAAAAGCCAAATGAAATTCAAAACCTAAAATTGAAAAATACATTTTTTTTTCATGTGAAGAGTAAATATGTGAAGTGTTCAGAAAAACCGAAAATAGGTTAAAATAATCAAACAAATAGAAAAGATTTTTTCTCATTAACCCCTTATTGCATTAATAAATTCTTCATTTGACTTATTCAGGTTATTTTTTGTTTGACTGTCTTTTAGTTTATCACTGTCGAAAACAGTTTGATTTATTTAATGGAAATAAGTTTGAAAAAAACACTATGAAGAGTATATTTTGAACAAATTATGGGCTTGTATGCACGAAAGGTTCGATAAGCTATGTATATTTGAATTGAAGTGCATATATTTTACATGTTTTTGAATATTTCCCGGGATCCTGGGATCCCGGAAATTCCCGGGAAACAGTCCACCGGATTTCCCGATTCCCGGGAACAGGAAAATGGCCGGGAAATGGACACCCTAGTAGATACATATCAGCAATTTAAATTCAGTTTCAATCACTTTAAAAATTGATACATATTTTCTTTTGTTATTTTTGAACTTTTTGTTAAAATTTGATTCTACTTTCATAGCATTTGAAGATTTAGTCTAAAACTGTCGCAAAAATTGAAAAAAATTCAAGGAAGAGGCATTCATAAAGATTTTTGATAATAAATCATCAAATATAAGCCATACTATAAGTTACACACAAAGGTGACTCAAGCAATAGTAAGTTTATTTACCTTCGATGAAGATAACAGATTTCAAATTGATAATACCTGGCCCGGGATATTTGCATTTATGTACAAGTACTTTTTTCTTTAAGCTTACTTTTATATTGTGAGCATTACTTTGAAAATTTGAATTTATATTGTTATGGGTCAGTCTACTGATTAAATCTTACATATCAAAATGAAAAAACTATTAATTTATTTCAATCGTCCGCAATTTGCATTGGTGGAAACCCTAACTTTCAGAAAAAAAAACTTTTTTCTTACACATTGAGTGTCATTTTCCAGCTTTGATAACTTTTAAATAAAAGCGTTCGAAACGATCGAACGGCATAGTCCGTTGGCAAGTCAATTGCCAAAACCTCAAAAAGTGTTCTCAAGTCCAAAATTCTTCTAATTTTTTTCAAAACTTTTCCACATATTCACAGAAATTCAGGTCTGAGTATTAAATTATAAATTAAATTAAACCCATTTTGGAGGTTCTGATTCCATATATCTCATAACCAAAATTCCTTTCTTCGTATTTCGGAGTCTGATTCCAGATCAGGATTGTTGATCTTCAGTTCCAATAATCATGAGGAATTGGAAATGAAAAGCTGTTTTGAAATCCTGGTTCAAATTTGGTTTTCCATTTAATCAAATTTGAACTAAGCAATTCGAGATTTGGAATATGAAAAAAAAAATTGTTGTACCTATTCAAATTCGAAGTTCTTGAACTTATTTTTTACACAAAATTCAAACATTTAAAGCTTGAAATGGCAATGCAAAATTGAAAACTCAGATTCAGATAATTTGAAATTCATATTTTGATCCAGATTCACAATAGGTACAGATTTAAAATAAATAATTTAAATAGTGAATTTAGATTCAACCTGAACTAAAGAATTTAAATAAAAGAATCATGAATGAGGGCTCTAAAACTTCTCTCATGAAAATCTGATATGGAATAAGATTCGGAAATCGTTTTTTTTTTTGTACATTTCAGAAATTGTATGGCAATTCGGATACAGAATCATAGCGCATTTTTTGGATTTAGGTTCAGAGTTCAGAAGCAGGTTGAATAATTCAAGAGATCATGAACTTAAGTTTGCTTGTGAATTCTATTTTCAGATTTTTGAACAAAATTAGTTTGGTAACACAATTTTGCTAAAAACTACAAATAAAAGGTACAATTAAAGTGTTTTGTTTTATGCAAATAACAATAATTTTATTTAAAAAAAATTCTCTATATGATTTTCATTACAGAATTGATTCATTATGAAAAATATTTGTTGTTAAAGAAACACGTTCCTAGTCTTCACCTTAAAAATATGCAAAAAATTCTATATTTACTGGGTGTATTGTTCAATATTATGAACACATTAAGGGGCTTGA
Organism: Uranotaenia lowii; assembly: GCF_029784155.1. NCBI lineage: Eukaryota > Metazoa > Arthropoda > Insecta > Diptera > Culicidae > Uranotaenia > Uranotaenia lowii. Next base: position 249,813,578 of record NC_073693.1, read on the forward strand.
GATTTAGCTCAGTAGGCAAGTCAGTTGCTTTCTGAGTCGATGTGCGTTAGTTCGAGCCCAAGAGTAAACATCGAACACAGTTGTACCGGTAAGTTTTTCAATAACTGTTCGCCAGCTGCAACGTTGATATAAAGTCGCGGATGCCACATAGATGGTAAAACGACTATAATCGAAACAAAAAAAATAAACAAATGAAGGACACCAAAATTTGGCATTTTATATTTCAGAAAGCAACGGACAAAGCTCATCTTATTTAATATTTTTGAGTGAAGGGAAGTGTTGTTCTAAATTTTATAGAATGAGTTTTCATTATTAAATTAATAACATTTGAATGAGGCTTTTCAATCGAGTATATTAACGGCAAGCGAAAAAACGTGATATCTCGTTTTTGGTCCGCAATGTGTAATAAAGCAGTTTTTAAAGCTAAAATTCAAACTTTTATCATTAATTTGGTTCAAGTTTACATCAAGCAAATTTGATCCGGAAATCTGATAATTTTCATCTCATACTTTTTTGCAAATAAAGTTTAAAAATTGTTTGGAAGATTGGGCTTGATTGATTTTAGTATAGATTTTTTTTAATGTAAGGATTTCCTTAAAAAAAGCTTATTTTATGCTCAAATCAATTAAGTCTGATCTACCAGACTCTTAAACAAATTCAAAGACTTTAACCATCGATGAAAGCGAATTAAGCTCACCTTTAGGTTAATAATAAATAAACTTTCAAAAGCTATGATTTAATACAAATACTTTTAATGTAAAGTACTTGAAAATGAATTATCGTATATTTACAAACATAATTTGTTTTAATTTTTTTTGTATTCGACATTGTTGGGCGAAAAATTATAAGTAAAAATTTGTCATCCAACCCACCCCCAATAGTCGGTTATTCCTAGGGCCCTCGTATGGATAATGCGCGATACCATAGCTTAGCCAAAAATCGAAATCAAAAACCGAAATAAGTGTAATCAGTGATTTAAAATTCAACTTATTTTTAATTTTACCGATGATTCTTTTGAAAAACAAATATTCTCACAAATTTCTACCAACTATAACGATATTGTAAATATTTATTATTTTCTCATGTTTTAGAAAATAGAGCAACTTTTTTAATCGATCTTTTAATACTTTAGTCTTATCTAATCAGACACAAAAACGACGAAATGAATTTCATGAAAAATATTTTATTGAGAAGTTGGTTTAGACTGCTGAATAAAATGGGCTTAATTCTCAGTAAAAAAAATATAAGCAATGATCTCGCTTAGTATCAATACTTTTTCTATCGGTTTGAATCACCACAACTTATGTATCGAAATTATTAAACCATTGATTTAAACATGTTTATTTTCATCGTTTTTTTGTGATTGTGAAAATCCAATAACGCTTTTTTGTATAATTCATTCTGAAAAAAAAATGTGCTTGTTCAACCAAATTATTTCGTCCAAACTCTTGTAAAATACTAAAATATTCTTGTTCCTGCTAACCTTCAAGATCTATTGAAATTAGCTTCTGTGGGCTGACTGTAGACGTGGGCTTCGATCCCTCTCCAAAGTCAGTCGATGAGCAGCAGAGGACTAACCTGCAAATTTGAGTTTTCTATACAAAATTGCCTTTCGCTTAGATCTTCACCGCCAACTCACTTCTTCAACGAGGCGCAACTGCTTCATCTACCCAGCTTTATCTTTCACAATGTCTTAAATTTCTACCTTAGAATTCATCTAGCCACAATGCCTTTAAAATATTATGATCAAATGTAACGGCGATATAAAATCAGAAACAAAAACAGCAAAATTTAAAGATTTACAGAAATTATTTAATTCATTATATTATCAAGACTGAATCAACTAAGTTATAGAATCTGGGTTATCACCTTGAGCCAACGATCGTTAATATAAGTTGTTTTTAGGGAAAACTGCGTTAATTTCTTTGATTTAATTCTAAAAGTTAAATATTGGAAAAATTATATAAAGTGAACTATAGGATTTATTGGAAAAAAAGGAAAATTTAAAAGCATTATTCTTCAAATACGATTTCATGCATTTTTTATACCTTTCTGGCTGTTGAAAGAAAGTTTTTTGATGCGAAATATCTTAAACTTCGCACCAAAGACTATCAGATTTATTTTTCGTCCTAAACCGGACTTACATTCGCAAATCAGCAATTGCAAGATTGATTTTTTTATTTTTCTTCTATCACTATTTTTTATACTGACATTGATTTGACGTTTTTCGAACGATTTAGTTAATCGTAATCTAGAAAAAATATTATGGCCAACATTTTCCCAGTTCCAATCCTTCCACGGTTGGGAACCATTCTCGATGTTTTTCCACTTACACTCAAAACCAATCACTTCTCATTACACCTATTGTTTGAAGTAGAGGAAAGAAAGTTTCGCAGCTTGATTTTCTTGTTGATTTCTTCCTCTTTCTTGTTTTCCTGTAAGGCTTTTGTGATGTTGAAGCCAAAAACATACCGGTACACAGCGAAAAAAAGGAAAAAAAAAACACCCAAAAGAACACTTGCCAAAACGAAGTTCAGCGATCGCTTACAGAGCCCTCGGGCTACGCGGGGAAGCCTAGCAAAGTTCCTCGCCATTCCGTGGCACGACTGAACCGGGGACGATGGCGAGAAAGAGAAAAAAAAAACAGTAGAAAAACTCTCCGGGGATGATAACCCGTAAAAGTATGGCTGAATAGAAAATTGATTGGTTCTGTAATAAAGTTTTGTTTGTTACTGGTTAATGGAGTGAAATTTGAAATGGAAATGGTCTGATTGACTTCCTGTCGTCTTTCCAGTCAGTAGCGAGCAAACAGGAGAAAGCCTGGGAGCTGCCGAGTTAAGTCTTTCGTTTTGGTGCTTTCCTTTCTTTTTTTTTGACAATTCAAAAGGCAAGAGTTGACCTTTGCATAGAAATCGGATGTTTTTTCTAGCTATTCGAGAGCGATTCGCAATAATCGTGTTAAGAAATGCTTACATTTTGCTTGAACGGGAGGAAGTAAACCAATTGCTACTCAATTCATGTCGTAGAAGAATTCATTCAAATAAATAGAAGAGGAGAATTGAAAGGAGTATGCTCACCGGGAATTTTTTACTGTAAAAGTTTGTTGTTCATTGAATTTGACGGTTTGTGTTAATTTAACTTTAGTACTTACTCACAATAACTGATTAACGTTGGATTTGAATGATGAAGTGAGAAAACGATGTCTTGATTATTCTATTTTAGAGGCCGTTTCCTCCCCTTCAATCAGAAAGTAAACGAGTATCGATATACGATTATTTCGATTAATTTAGGAAAGTTTGTATGTATGTATGCATGTGTCAAATCCACCATGGGTGCACGGATTCACCGCAGTTTCACCAACGTATGCGCCTTATTGAATTCTTTAAATTAAAAACTCGGCAAATTTGCAATGCAACTTTCCACATACCCAATACCATGGCTTCAAATGAACTGTTAGGAAACTTTTATGAACATTTTAAGTGTTATTGATCTGGGTTAGGTATTACGTATACGTTAAGATACCTGCCCAATTAGCGACTGATTGGTCGTTCTTATATTTTCATTATTGAATGAAACAAATGCTGCTCTAAAAGCTTTAAAAGTATTATGTGAGTTTTCAAACATGTAGATTGATGATAATTTGAAGGAATGATTATATAACACAATATATTTCTTGCCCTCCTGTCATAAGAAAAATATATCTTTCTATTAAAAATACCTTAAAAATGTCTAATAACTATGGAAATATTGCACCCCTCATCTGTGTAAAAATTAATATTGAAACATTATCTCAAACACTTTGTTTTCAATTTGAATATATAGTTCATTTGATAAAAAGTATTTAAAGAAAAAAACAAGAATTCAGAATAATAGTGTAGAAGATTTAGGAAATAATGTAATAAACTAAGATGAAGGTGTTTCAATCCCAGAAATGAATCTCCTTTAATACTAAGAAATAACTTTATCTTGAAAGGTGGTTTGAAAAAAGTGTTCACAACCATGTTAAAAAAAATTGGTTCAACTCTGGCTAAATTTATTCCAAAATCACTCTAGGCTTAAGATAGTTCATATTTACATATATGGCGTTCACATGTTGAATTAATTTTTGATTGAAAATTTCAATTTGCAATCCAATAAACCTGTTGTGGTGAAACTCAGTTCTTGACACACAAAAACCCAACTTTTCAACAGATTTAGCAAAAAAAAATCTTAAACTTGATATCCATTACTTTATTACTAATCACTTTGATTATAAATGAAGTCGTTTATGTTACTACGAATTTCAAGTTGATATGAAAAATTCTTCAAGAAACTAATTTCATCCGCAATTTTATTTTTTGTTTCTTGTTTTCCTAATTGCCCTACTCCACATTGAAAATTCAAAATTTTCCTATGTGCAAGAATTAAAGAGATAATTTCGTTGAATTTGAGAGCCCTCAATCAAAATATGGAATTTTTGCAGCTAATGTTTTAAAATAAAATTTTGAAAATTAGTTAAACTCTTTTAACAAATTTCTGCATTTTTTGACAAAACATACAAAAACATACATTACAAAAATGTTTTAAAAAACCGATAAAAATCAGCTAGGGTAGGTTTTCTAGATTTCGACAGGAGTCTTATCTTTCAATTTGTTTGCTCAATCTATATATGCTCATATTTTTCAATTTTTGCTGTCCCAGTTTAGAATATGTTGAATATAAAAATTCTTTGTCATAAGTCGTTGAATAGTAGTGAACCATTTATTATGGCGATGATTTTGAAACAGAAAAAAAATAATTATGAGAATTTTTCAAATTTTTAAAGAAAATATAAACCAAATAGAATTTAAGATATTTTTTGAAGCCGAAATCAAATCATTATGTAAGCTCCTAAAATTTGTTGAACTCTAGAAATAGACATTTTAAATCATTCATTATCATCATCATCGATATATTATTCCTTAATTGAATGAAGTTCTACCATACGGATTTATTTGTTCATCAGTTATCAATGATTGATTTAACTAAAATCTGACTCATTTCTCAACTTATAAACTTCATATCAACAAAACTAGAGATGTTAGACAAAATCTGACGAAATATTCATGTTCAGGACGCCAAAACGCTCCAAATCGTTCATTAAAACCAAGGTACCAAAATGCTGTTCCTTCGAGTTATCAATCAAATTCTTTCAATTGGTTTTTAAACTGGTACAACGTTTTAGAAAAAAATCCTTAAAATGCAAAATAAAACTTGTCTTTTATTTTTCATATTTTGTTTTAAATTTCAAAGTTTGCCTTTATTTTCAATACTGATTATTTGTGATACGACAACATTATCTTCTAAATCAAATTTTTCATAACAAAAACATAGTTTCTACCTTTTGCCCTTTCCAAGACAAAATATTTTGACGCAGACACAATTTTTATAGCTTGAAATTTTTAACCATTAAACCTTTGCTTTAAAATTCATAAACGTTTAACTATTTTTTTTTACTTCAAAAATGAACTTTTTGAGCCTTCTATTTTGATAACAGTAAGAATTTGAATTGAAAGAAAAATTTTGAGCATTCAAAACCAAATGATTAATTCTTTTTATAATTGTCACTGATTTTAATTACTAGCACTAAAAATGAAATTAAAATATAAAATTAAAAATAAAATTTTTATGCAGTTCAGTTTTGAAAAAAGAATATTTCGACACCGAAAATAGTATCGAATAGTGCTACTATTCAGCACAGAAATCAGTTTCGAAAAGTAGTTTCCATGATCTACTTGATCGTACATTTTCAGTCGATGACAAGGTCACTCACATTTTGTTAGTTATTTAGATGGGATTTTTGTTTGTCAAGTTATGAACTTTTAGAGGAATTTTTCGAATTTGCATAATATTCATTGTGTATGCAACTCAGTGCAAAACTTGATTTTTTCAGCACTCACCGTAATTATCCAACTTTGCAAGGCTCGTTAGATGAGCCAAAGGGGTATAAGTGACAAAATGGTCGAATTTGAGTTAATGATGCCAAACGATTTTTCAAATTTCAAACTTTATTTGCCGATTTTTTTCAGATTTTTAAAAATTTTTAAACATTCCTGAACATTCGAAAGAAAAATACAAATTTTTGTAAAATATATGGAAAGTGACAAAACACAACAACTTTAAAGCGTGTTTTCTCGAAATAAGCTTTTATGCACTTATACCCCTTTGGCTCCAAGGGCCTCATATTTCCTAATAATGAATCCACAAATCAAATCGTGATTGAACATTTATAAAAAACGAGATATAATAGAAAAAAAAAATCAATCAACCCTTCAATTGAAAATGAAGAAAATACATTTTTATCAGTAGGGTTAATAATTTACAATTACTATTATTAATTTTGTTACTCCACCTCGTAGGTATTTCAGCCTTTTACAATAACTCGTTTCTCGTTAGAGCAAGTTCACTGGTGTTGGGAAAAAGTGGTAGAAATTTTGTCACTTTTTGCACATTTTGAATATTTCGCCATGCCAAAAAATGTTCAAGATCGGTGGTCTTGAAGTTTTTCTACAACACGTGTTGTATTTTCGCATGCTGTAATGCAAAAATAGCAATATTTCTATGACAAAGAAACAGTGCTGTAAAAAAAAATACAACGCCCAAAGATCTGGAAATCAGGTAAAATTTTTAAAATGTCAACATTTCTACCACTTTTTCCCAACACCAGTGAACTTGCTCTTAGAGGCATAAAATTATACATTAAACAAGTAACAACTGATTCTTTTTATTTGGACTTGAAAATTCATCAGAAAAAAATTATCGAAAAAACGCGAAACCCAAATAGAACACTTCAAAAAGGTTGAACATATCTTTTGTTACACGAATAATCATCAGTATTTATTATTATTTATAATCATCGGTATTCATGAAATTTTTACACGAATAATAATCAAAAAAATATATTATTTTTTTCGAATTCGTGCGATGTTCCCAGCAAACATAACATCGCATTAGAAATGTCAGCTCAACTCGTTAACAATGTTAATGCGAATCGTAATTCCTACCAAACCAAGTAAATGACAGGGGGGATGACAATCAGGTTCTTCTTGCGAACAAGAATCTTTTTCTTTCTTTCTATCCATTGGGAGAAACGTTTATGGTGTTTTCCTCTCAAAGCAGTACAGAGTTGAAAAAGTCAAATTTCCAACCAATGAGGAACCAGAATGATTGTTGTGTTAGTGTGCAATCATTCATAATTCTCTAGGATTTGACATCTAGTCCGGTTCCTTGACAGCAAAATGTCAGGTTTGTTATGGGCCCACAAAATCGTGGGCCCGTAATTTTGATGGTTGTCAAAATCAATGACAAAGGATAAGGATGTCACCCCCCTGGTAAATGATCGTAAAAATGGTTAGTTAAAGTCTACCGACTCGTATATGACAAAAGTCCGCCATGTTTGCAAATTTGATGATTTTATAATGTATATGAAACGTATAGCAAAGTTTGTTGGGAAATATACCTACAAAAATGTTTGCTGGGTTCATGAGTAAGATTTGCGTATTTTTGGTATTGATATAAGTTTTATCTGATTTTAATGTTCGAAAAGTTGTTTTTTGAAGTTCAATTGATTTTCTAAACTTGCTGAAATATAATAATTAGGTAGACAATAATAAAAATTTCTAGTATATGTCTATTTTGCCGAGTAAAGAAAACACTCGCCAAAACTAAGCTTGCCAGATTGCCCGGATTTACCCGAACTGGCTCGTGTATGTGTAAAGTCTGGTCCGACTCGGTGAGCAATTTCAATCTTTACAATCATTAACAATTTGACCAAATTTGCCCGGATGTTGCCCGAATTTTTGTTGAATTTTTTTTTTTTAAATCAAATGGAATTTTGCCAGGTTTAAAGAAAATATTCAGGCAACCTTAGACAAAACTCATTGATTTATTTGAGACAGATTAAATGTGCTTTATCGAAAGATTTTGAATGGGTCTAAAATATCATATGGCATCTTACACGGTTGAAAATAATCTATTAGGGTTAGTTGCCCTACTTTGGACCCTTTAAGCGGTGGTTTTTAAATAATCATGTTTTTCACATGAATGGACGAGAGGTTTATATCTTTCAGAAAATTTATTTATAGTTCATGATCTTATCTGCAAGTTTCAATAAAAAATTTCAACATAGGTTTCGCCGTTATTGAAAGATTTGCAAAGATATAGATGATCAAAATTTCCATCTTTGAACCTACTGTTCCTATTTTGGTACTGAACTGGTGCCTTTCATTGGACCTACAACAAAAATTCCTATCAAAAGTATGATTTTCCGAAAATATAAAACTACATTCATTAAAAATGCTATTTTCAATCAAATATTATCATACAAAAGTATTAAAGCTTATTATCGATTAAAAATACATAAATTCCTGTTAAGAATATCTCAAACACTTTCACTTCCGTCAGCTCTATCAGCAGAACAACAGCTGAAAATTTTTTGTGTTTACTTACTTTTGGTTTATTTGTGTAAAGCTGACCAAAAATGTTAGAAATGTTCAACAAAGGTTCTGAATTATGCCCCAAATAATAATTTGCACTTTTGTTGATTTGTTGGTATAGATACAAAGTTTTGGTGATGTTAGGTCTAAAAATGGAACATCAAAGTCAAAAGTCTCCTATTTTTCGACCCATTACAAATTTTCCGGGTTTTCCATCGATTTTCATTTATTTTAGGAAAAATAGGTAGTATGGTTCATATTCTTCACAGTGAAAGTTATTTCCCATTTTTTTTTTTGGCTTGGACTGTAAGAAAACGTGATTTTTCCTTATTCACTCTAATCTCTCAAAACACGCCTCACTAATTGAGCTGTCTGATTTACCACTGATGAGGAGGCACATTTTTAAAAACGTTGAAAATCCTATGAGAAAGACTTTTTATGGCAAAAAGCGGTATGGTAGGATTCAGGAAGAATTAGAGTTCATTGTGTGCATGAGAGTATCTTTATCCTATGCCAGCAAAATGAATTATTTACAATTTCCGGCATTTTAGGACTAAAGTAGGCTCTAGGTCCAAAGTAGGAGCACTCACCCTATCTGAATTTCATGCAGATTATCAACGAGGGCTGTAAAACTGCTGTTATAATAATCCACGATCACTTGGGTGTTGCTTTCGATTGAAAAATATTTGTCATTTTGCTACTCATGGATTTCTCTAAAGCTTTTGATACGATTTTTCATCAATTACTGTTTAACAAGCTTGCAACAGAATTTGGAATAAAAATCTGAAACAGAAAGTTTTCATTTTTGCATAGCACACAGGAGGAAACGATACAAAAGGGGATCAAAATTGTTTACGGAGATTTTTTTTATTATCTGACATTTTGCTCCGGGGGTCTCTGGATTTTTTCCAAAATTTAAAAAAAAATTCGTTTCAGCACCATTAAAAACAGGTATTTTTGCAGATTTCTAAAACTTTTATTTTTTAAGTTAGATAACGTTTAAGTTGTTTTTTCAAAAAAAAAAATTACCCTCTTTTCAAATGCCCATAGTTTTGTCAATTTCCAACGTAGAATATAAATTAGCACACCAAAACGCATTAAAATTTTACCTGCTATTCGAATTAAATTAAAAAAAATATTTATTCATTCTCGGTATCAAAAATATAGTAAATATATTAAAAACATTGTCCAAATGCACCGTTGGTATCACCAAAAATTTTGAAACAAATTCCATTTTATAGTCCTATTAGTTTCATAACTTTCATCTCAAAACATTAAAGTGAACCAACAACTTCTTTCAGAGTTATGAAAGAAACAGTGACAATAAATCTCATTTTTAACGTCAAAAACTAACAATTTTCTTTCTAACTGCACTCACATATAGGGACTTATTCTCTTATCCTACGCATGTGCATCGGGGGTTAAAAATCTGCAAAAAATACCATTTTATAGTCGAATAAATTTACAACTTTTACCTGAAGACATCAAATTGAGCCACTCACTCCTTCAAGAGTTATGGAAGAAATAATGACCATAATGTATTCATGCGTTCGCGTCAGGGAATAACGCGACCCTCGCACAGTCACTCGCTTTCACGCAGAACACCATTAACACGAACGTTTCTTCTTAAGCATACCCCAGAAAAGATTATATTCGTTTATTGTTCTTCGATTTATTTTTTTTTTTAAAGAAGATGAATAACTTTTCAATAAAATAATATCTACGCGCTTTGTTTACAACTCTGTGCCTACACTGGATACCTCGATTTTAACAATGGTCACATCACTTCCATCTGTACCGTTGAGCCGTCAACACGTACGCCGGAGCATCGTATCGTTGCTGTGTACCTGCAGGAACATTTTACATTATTTATTTTTTCCTTACCTGTATTTCAATCAGCACTTTTCAGTGCTAAAATTATTTTCATTTTCTTTTATTCATATTTTCTCTTTTCTTTCCAGCATGGGGAAGTCATCGGCCGGTTCAAGGACCGGCAGAAAACGGATTGCCGAACCTAATTCAGGTCCATCGCCCAAAAAAGTTGAAATTTCCAATTCATTCGATGTCCTTCATAACATCGGTGATGAGGAAATATTCATATTTAATTCTGATAAGAGTACTAAGAAACCTTCTTCTTCTTCTTATACTCTTATAAACGAAAAGATTCCACCAATAACGGTCACGATTCCTGACTTCAATGCCTTTCGAAAAGAAATCGTCACTTCCGTCAAGGATGTGAAGATTTCTTTTCAGATCGGTCGAAGGGGAACTGCTCGTATATTGGCGGAATCTTTTAATGATTTTCAAAAAATTTTAAATTATTTGAATAATAAAAAACACCAATTTTTTACGTACGACACTAGAGGTGATCGTCCTTTTAAAATTGTACTCCGTGGTCTCACCGGCGATCAGACACCGGATGAGATCACAAATGAATTAAATTCTTTGTTAGGTTTTTCTCCAATTCAAGTAATTCAAATGAGGAAAAGAACCAACACGAATAATACCAGTAGTGTTGGTTTTGCTCCTGAACTTTATTTGATCCATTTCAAAAAGGATCAGGTTAATAATTTGAAAATTTTGGAAAAGGCTCGTCTTATGTTTCATTATCGAGTAAAATTTGAACCTTTTCGTAAATCCCATACCAATATTTTACAAAATATTACGCAATGTCGTCGTTGTCAAGCTTTTTGTCATGGCACTAAAAATTGTAGAATGAATGCCAGATGCATGTTTTGCGGCTCATTCGATCATGAAAAATCTAAATGCCTTTTTGGTGGTGATAAGCCAAAAACAGAATTTTTTAAGTGTGCAAATTGCGCAGGTAATCATTCCTCGAATTCTCTAGATTGTCCCGTTAGGGCAAAAATTGTTGCTTCTAGGAAAAACCCCAAAGTTTCCAGAAAAGTTTCTTCTCCTCCTTCCTCTTTTTCGTCTACACACGTCAGACCGGCAAACAACCTGCCTGTTCGCGGTCAGCCTCGGCCGACATTGGAATGACGGCTGGGTAATACCCGAAGTGATTTTAATGTTACCTGGGCTGATTCTGCGCCACAGACTCGTTGTTTATCGTTCTCAGAGGTGGTTGAAAATGGGTTGCCCTCTTCAGGTTTAACTAATAAAAATGGGAAAAAACCAAGTCTCAACGTTCATGTGAAGGCTTGGGAAAATCCCCGAAATTCAAATACTTTTTCTTCTCCTTCCTCTTCTGATTCTAACAATTTTGTTGATTTGGGTGAGAATACTGAGGAAAATTAAAATTTTTGCATCAAAATTTAATGGAAATTATGCAACTTATGTTGAAAGCAAATTCAATGTTTGAAGCTTTCCAAACTTCTTTTAATTATGCTAACAAAATTATTATGACTTTACGATTCCCTCATGGATCCAAATAGATGTTTAAATATTATGAATTGGAACGCTAGATCTTTGCTGGCTAACCAAGATGAGCTCTTTTTATTTTTGAAAACTCAAAACATACATATTGCTGCCATCACTGAAACTTTTTTAAAACCAGACAATAACTTGAAAAGCAATGCTTTCTTTAAAATTTTACGAAATGATCGACTTGATCGGCAAGGTGGGGGTGTAGCTATTGTCATCAATAGTCGTCTCAAATTTAGACTTCTTCCTTCTTTCAATACAAAAGTCTTAGAAACAATTGGAATTGAATTAGAAACTTCTATGGGGAAAATTATAATTGTTGCCGCATATTTGCCTTTCCAATGCAGCGGTGAACAGAAAAATTTTTTGAAGGGAGATTTACAAAAACTCACCAGAAATAAATCTAAATTTTTTATTATTGGTGACTTTAATGCAAAACACCGATCTTGGAATAATATTTCATCAAATTCAAATGGGAATATTTTGTTTAATGACTGCTCTGCAGGTTATTATACTGTTGAATATCCTGATGTGCATACTTGTTTCTCTTCGATTAGAAATCCTTCCACAATTGATTTGGTTCTAACGGATTTAGGCGAGCATTGTAGTCAATTAGTTACTCATGCGGACCTCGATTCAGACCACCTTCCAGTAACATTTTCTTTATCCCAAAGTCCCATTGAAAACCCTTTAAAATCAACTTTTAATTTTCATAAGGCTAACTGGGAGCGATATATGAATTTTATTGAACGTAATTTAGATGTAAAGTTCCATTGAATTCAATAGAAGATATTGATTTGGCTGTAGAAAATTTGACAACTTCAATAGTCAATGCTAGAGCCGCTTCAATACCTAAAATTAAACATAAATTTAATCAACCTTTAATTGATGATGATCTTCAGTTTTTGATACGACTGAAAAACATTCGTCGACGTCAATTTCAACGAACTAGGGATCCTTATTTGAAATTTATTTATTGCGACCTTCAAAAAGAGATCAAACGTCGTTTAAATTTCATTCGTAATGAAAATTTTGCTAAAGCAGTAAAGGACATAAAACCCTACTCAAAGCCATTTTGGAAATTAACTAAAATTCTAAAAAAGCCCCAGAAGCCAATTCCTACTTTGAAAGATGGGGATAAACTTCTTTTAACTAATTCAGAAAAAGCTCAAAAATTAGCCCAACAATTTGAGTCTGCTCATGATTTTAATTTAAACGTTGTAAGTCCAATTGATGCTCAAATTTCCCTAGAATTTGATGATATTCTTTCTAAGCAAATTGAGTTTGAAAGTTCTTGTGAGACAAATATTGATGAACTTAAATTGATTTTCAAAAAATTTAAAAATATGAAAGCCCCGGGGGAAGATGGGATTTTCTATATTCTTATTAAAAAGTTGCCTGAAAGCACTTTAAATTTTTTAGTTGAAATCTTCAATAAATGTTTTCACTTGACTTATTTTCCCAATAAATGGAAAAATGCCAAAGTAACTCCAATTTTGAAACCTGGAAAAAGTGCTTCAGAGCCTTCAAGTTATCGACCAATTAGTTTGCTGCCTTCTTTAAGTAAACTATTTGAGAGAGTTATTTTGAATAGAATGATGATTCACATTAATCAGAATTCTATTTTCCCTGATGAACAATTTGGTTTTCGTCATGGACATTCTACTACACATCAACTTTTGAGTGTAACTAATATGATTAACGCTAGCAAATCTGAGGGTTATTCAACTGGTGTTGCTCTTCTTGATATTGAAAAAGCTTTTGACAGTGTTTGGCACAAAGGTTTAGTAGCTAAATTAGCTCGATTTGATTTTCCTCTATATCTCACCAAAATTATTCAAAATTATTTGACTAGCCGAACTTTGCAAGTAAGCTATCAAAATTCATGCTCTGAAAGGATACCCATTAGAGCTGGTGTCCCTCAGGGTAGTATACTTGGGCCTATTTTATACAATATTTTTACTTCTGATCTTCCTGATGTCCCAGAAGGAAAAGGTAGAAGATTATTTGCTGACGATACTTTGCTTTCAACCAAAGGTCAAAATTTACGGGTGGTACGCAGTAGATTGCAACAAAATTTAAATTCCTTTTTGAATTACTTGAAAATGTGGAAAATTTCTCCTAACGATTCCAAAACTCAACTTATTTTATTTCCCCATAAGCCAAGAGCAAATTTTTTAAAACCTAATGAAAATCATTCCATAACTTTTAATGGGGTTTCTTTAGAATGGTCTGATCACGTGAAGTACTTGGGACTCACACTTGATCGGAATCTTTCTGTTAAGAATCACATTGAAGATATTCAATCTAAATGTAATAAATACACTAAATCTCTTTATTCTCTCATCAACAGGAAATCCCGACTTTGCCTGTAGAATAAGATGCTTATTTACAAGCAAGTCTTCCGACCAGCGATAATGTATGCAGCTCCGATTTGGTCTAGCTGCTGCGCGACGAGGAAGAAAGCCATCCAGAGGATTCAGAACAAGGTTCTGAAAATGATTTTGCGGCTTCCACCTTGGCACAGCACCGAAGATCTTCATCGGATTGCAGGCATTGAATCTATCGAAGAGATGGCCAACAAAATCATTTCCAACTTCAGAGGCAAATCGATGCAGTCTTCCATCGTAGAGATTCGCTCTCTCTACAATTAGTTTAATTTTAGGATAGCTTTAGTTTTAAGTTTAAAATATTTTTGCCATTACAGGATGTTCTCCTTTATAAAAATGCTTGATTATGCTCAGCAAATTTAAGTCGAATAAATAAATTTTAGTGATTATTAAACTATAGGGCTCTGAAAGTTCATTATTGAACTGAACACCTAATTTAATGTATTAATGTAATATAAATGTAATGATGAATTGGTACTAATAAAGATATATTAAAAAAAAAAAACAATGGTCACATCGCTAATGTGGGATAGAAACATTCTTTTTTGTAATTTTCATTTTGGAGCTGTCGTGGCCTGTGCAAGTTTTAGGACTGTAGACAGTTTAGTAATTTTGTTCAAGACGTCAACATTGTAGAAGCTAGCCATAAAAAGTAAGAAGAATTCCAAAAAGATAAAAAAAAACATTTTTTTCCAAATTTTTCGTCTTGATATCTTATCAGGCTGAGCTTATACAGGCAATGTATGTTTTGAAGAGTTTTGAGTCACTTAAAATGTAGCAGTTCAATAGGACAAACTTAATAAAAAGATTGTCAGTTTTAAAATAACTGTATCTTCCTAGTTCGTATGAGTTCAGTTGAAGTTTTGGATGCATTATATTCAGGCAGAATTTAAGTTCAGGCAGAATCTATAGTTTCCAATGATGAACTGTTTTCTTTGATTGAATTAAGGTAGGGGGAAAATATTTTTGAACTCTTCTTACCTCTTGTGGTTAGCTTCTACGATGTTGTTGGCTTCAGTACACAATCTAAGAACTTGCTCAACACATGATAGTTCTAAAATGAAAGTTTCAAAAAATTATGTTTCAATCCACTACTTAATTAAATAACTTTTATCAAAAGCTTAAGTACTTGTAAAGTAGGTAAAATGTCCCGAAGACCAATAGGTCTAAAATGTATCGTTTTGACGAGAAAAATTATGATCACCTTATCTATTACTTGTTTTTATTATTTTTTTTTTTTTTTGATAATTTTGCAATTCTTCTTTCGAAATGTACATTTTTACCAAAATTTAAGGTTCAAAATCAATTTGATTCAAGTAAGGAAATTAAAAAAAAGTCGTTCTAGACTCACCAAGAATTTTGGTGCTTAATACGTAACATAGGGAAGATGACGCAAATTTTCAGAGATCCTGATTTTGCATCTTGAAATCGTTCAACGGTTGCTAAATTTAGTATAATTATAACAGCTTAGTTCCAGGTTCCTTGAACAACAAAACAGAAATTATAAGAAAATTTGATCTGCAGATTCAATGTTTAGTTGATTTATTCTAGTTTATAAAGAACTCAAAATTAAATAGATTTATTTTACCAGGTTATCTGAAGTAGGTTTTGATTGAATAAAGTCCCAAGATTAATTTTATTTCTAATTTGTTTATTGTTTCTGACAGCTTTTCAGTATTGGAGTGTTTCTTTGATGTCAAGAATACATCTATCCGACGATGTATAGTTTGTGGGGATCCGATAAAGCAATTGACCCCTATAACGGATATTGCGGTAGAAAAAAACTTACTTTAAAAAAAACCCTAAACTTAAGCTTTGCCTCGCTGTATTTTTTATCTTCAAAACCAATTTTCTAAACTAGAATTTAAGTTTTTTCTCTTTAACTTGATTATCATTTTCATAGAACATACTTGGTCTCTAACAAATCATAGTTCTTCAGTAAATTGGAATGATGATTGAAATGCTTCGAATCTGCGCTTCGGGTGATATTGACCCGATCAGGTTTAGAAGGTTACTTATTTAAATGCATATCTGGAGTATTCTATTCGCGTAAGAAGAGTACACACAAAGTTTCAAAAAGCGGTTGTTGTGTAAGACCATTCCGGATATGGGATTAAAAACAACTTGCTTTTAGAACGTTTTACCGAAAAGAGAGAGTTTATTAGATTTGAATTCATAATTACAACTTTTCCCGCGATTTTAAACAATACAAGAATATATTAACGCAGTGGAAACATTATAGCGTTTAAAAATATGATGAAACATATCTTGTCTAATTTTAGGCGTTTTTTATCCCAGGGTAATCAATACGTTCGAGATCGCACAACGGTTTTGACTTATCACACAACTTGGCATTTCGAATCTAATAAAATATTCAGATTTCCAATTTCCACAAACAAACGATTCTCTTAAGAATAGAATGCACGAAAAACTAAATATTATAATTATCTATCAGCTCAGTCTACAAGTCGCGTATTTACACTGTTTGAATTAAGTTTTATGTTCATTTGAATAAACGAACACCTTGTTTTCAAAAGCATATAATGTATAAAAAAGCTCGCTTAAAGAAATTTCATGGAAATAATCGTCTAATCAAATTTCGGAAAACTCTTTCCTGGGAAAAAAACATCTTACTATTCCGCGACAACATTCGTGATCATTCTTGTACTTCGCTAATGACCAAAAATACAAAGAATGTGCTCAGCTCTTGCTTTGAACTCTGCAAATAAGAGTTGGGTTGAACGTTTTCTCTTTTTCAATTTCCATTGCATTCGGGAATTGTATCGTCTCAAATTGTCGAAAGAAAAATTAAATAAAAAGAAAAAAGTCAACGGCACACATTCGACAATGGCTTTCCAAATAAAACTTCGCAATTTAATTAACGTTTTCCTAGAAAAATCCATCATTGCGAGCACTCGACACTGGGAGCAATGGCAACTGTCATGGAATGCAAATGTTTCTTTTTTTTTTATTTCTTTCCCATTCGTTTTGTCACATACGTCAAGAACTTACAAACATTACAATTCCATAAAAGGACACAGCTTCCCGAGAAATAAAATTTCCCTCTTCACCCCATCTATTGATACCCGGGACCGATTTGGACCGGAGCAAAAGTCTCTCTTACGACAGCAAGACCGCATTGAACGGGCTGGCTGAGGGCATCAGATATCAATCTTGAGGTTTCTGGCGGCCCGCGTACATTTCCACAGCAAATAGGCCGCATGCCTCTGGGGAAATTTATTTGTTTATTTATGGAAATGACTCCGCACGAATCGCGGGGCCGCCCTTTTCCCCGAAATGCCGGGGCCAAAACAATCGCTCGGGAGATTTGCTGGTGACAGACAGTCCATGGAAATGGAAGCATTTGGGATTGGGAGAAGGGGCTCAGTTAGTCTGCATAGCCGTAAATCCGAAATCGTATCGCAATCATTTGGTCCGCATTCCGGGGGCTGTTCCGCATCTGGTGCTCTGGTTGCTCAATGGGCTGCGTAAATCGAACCGATTGTATAGTGCCGCTAAATCTCCGAAGCCGGCTGAATTCCCGCAGAAAGGCGAACAGAGTCAATGAGAAAGCTTAAGCTATTACTTTGATTTGAATACTTTTTTTCCTTCCTTCCATTTTGATTAAGATAATTCCAAACACCAACCGATGGTGTGTTAAGCTTCGGAGTCAGCCTCCAGCAATTATGATTGATAATTTAAATTTCCTTTCTAGGAAAGTGCTCACGTTCTAACAACTTACCTACGTAGGTATAGATATATTACATTTCAAAGGCAAGTTCAGTTCAGTTTCGGTTTCGCCGGAAGAAACCCACACAAATGTCTAATGGTTCCACGAAACACATTGTTGTGCTTTCCAGAGACAAACCCCTATATTAATAACGTAGGATATAATGTTGATAATTCTTATGAAAATGAAGCTCCCGCACTTTGAATTTTACGAGTATTGAGCACCTTAACTATTAAAATACTATATAACAAGGGTTGCCTAGAGAAATTGAAAAGAATAAGGATGTGTTGTAAATCTTATCCTTCTTAACGTATTTCACTCTACACACTTGTTTGGCGGAATCCCTAAAATTTGATAATCCAACCCTCACGTCCTGTGTTGGAGGGTAACATATTCGTTTGGCAGTAGAATGACCTCAGATGACTTCGGACTGACTATTTTCGTATTTCGTCTCACGACAATATTCCTCTAATCACTCGTCCATGGCAACCGTTCTCCAACTTCTCGGGCATCCCACATTCGCCAGATCACGCTCCACTTTGTTTAGCCACCTCTCTCGTTGCGCCCCTGCTCGCCTTGTTTCTACCGAATTGGCTGCGAACACCTGTTTTGCAGGACAGTCGTCCGGAATTCTTGCAACATGTCCTGCCCAGCCTTCACCACCTTCTGGATACTGGGTTCTCCGTAGAATCACGCGAGCTCGTGGTTCATCCTTCTCCTCCACACGGCTGGTGTCATTGTCTGCGGTCACCAGTGAGCCGAGATAGACAAAGACTTCGACTTGCTTCAGCTCGTCGGCGTCGATCGTGATCTTTTTTTTACTGCCAAGCGGGCTCGGACAGCATATACTTCATCTCATTAATGATCAACCCAATCGCTCCAGCTTCGTGTTTCAGTTTACGGTAGATCTCCTCCACCGCCGCAGATGATTTGCCATCTATATCAATGTCATCGGCAAAGCAGATAAGGATCAGTTGAAAAAAGTGCTCCGCATTTCGCCCACCGCTCGTCGAATAACACCTTCTAGCACCACGATGAATGTCGATCGTGTCTTATGCGGCTTTGAAGTTGATGAATAGATGCGTAGAGACTTGGTGTTCACGGCATTTTTGGATTCTGTTTGCTTGTGGCGTTGGGCGGCGGAGTAGGATGGCGAATGGCTTCCTTAACTTCGTTGGGAGTGGCTCCTCTAACGTCGTAGGCGTCGGCGATGTAGCTTCTCCCAACTTCTTGGTCTCCTGCATGTGCACCATTCAAGTTTCATCGGAGTGCTGCTTCCACCTTTTGATCACCTCACGATTGTCCGTCTGGATGCCTCCGTCCTTAACCCGGCACATTTCGTCTTGCACCACGAAGCTTTTGCGGGATGTGTTGAGTTTTTGATAGGACTTTCATGTTCCCAGGGGACGATGCTGCTGCTACAGCTCCTCGAGCTCGTCCTCCTCCAGGCGTCCATCATCCTCCTGAGTGTATCCTCGTCGAACCAGTCATCCTACCGAGTTCGTTCCACAAGCTCGATGACGTTCTCCGCAACGCTGTTGATGGCTTGTCCCGTCTCGTTTTCCTTCGGAAGTCGAAGCTGAAACAAGACAACAAAACTCTTAAAAACCATCAGCCACTGATTTTAATCAGGACTGAATCCCACTTCAACTTAACAGCACTTAAGCGCCAAAAACAAAAAAGTTGATGTACTGAAGTCTCTTAAAACCCGGACTTTC